>NW_006399969.1:4243641-4316013 GCF_000299155.1 Elephantulus edwardii
GTTACTGGGTGGCTACCCAATGTGGACAGAGAGTGGGGTGGAGCTCCCCGATTAAAACAAGCTTGGAAGGAGGAGTTACATCCACTTCCTTAATAGCTTGCCTCCAGAAACCCTATGAACCTGGAGAGAGGATGGAAGACACCCAAGCGTCGAGGACTCTCCTTCATAGGGTCGCTAGGAGTCACCTGCAACTCGAAGGCACTTAACAACAACAACATTCATTTGCAAAGGATCTTTCTAAAGAAAGATGATGTACAGATTACACAATCACACTCCGACAAACTGATCCTATTGCTGATTGAGTAGGATTGGCAACCAGTGTGCTGTGTCTTGGGGACAGAACAGTTCCCAGTTACCTAAACAGTAAAAGCAACAGGGAGCTGAGCCCCAAATGATAAGAGAACCTAGACAAACTCCTTCATATGAGTGAACTAAAAAGGTATTGGAACAGCAGGAGTAAAGAGTAGGAGCTGATACCAGGTGTGGTGTAGTAGAAGGTCTTTAAGCAACTGCTTGCAAGAATAGAGTGCCTCAATTGGAGAGACTTGGGAATGTAAGCTGGGATAGGAAAGTTGAACTTGGAAATGACTGTGGATATAATCTTGAAGGCTACTGTGGGAATCACTAATGATATCTGATGAGATGATGACCTGACACCTCTGGAATAAAGTACAGAAAGTCTTAGGATGAAGTACAGGAACAGAGAGAAGACAGAGACAATATATATGAAGAAAGAAGAAAGTGACATTGTTGAAATAATTCTATTTTTAATTTTAAGAACTTTATTGTGCCTCCCAAAATATATACTGAAATCATGGCCCTTGTGCATATATAACATTTAGAGATTGAGGATTTTCCATTATTATACTGTTGTTGTTGTTGATTGTTGTCAAGTCAAGCACAACTTATAACAACTCGATGAACAAAAGACCTAATGCCTTTCCATAACTATCATCAATTTCAAGTTCAAAGAGTTTCTAGAGGCATGTGGTTTAGGAAGTGGATGCCACTCCTGCTTCCAAATCTGTTTTACAACTGGGAGCTCCACCAAACACTATCCACATTGGAAAACCGTGATGGTATTTGATATCCCCATGACACAAGGTTCAGCATCACAGCACATTGACAAAGAGTGATGTACAAATGCAAGAATGTTCCTCCAGATATAATAGCACTATTTTCATTTAGCAGTAATTAAGTGTCATCAAGTCGAATACGACTGAGAGTAAGTTTTGCAGAAAAAGACATGAACTCTGTTCTATAACCAACATCATTTCTGTAGCAGAACTAAGTTCTATAACTAACATAATTTCTGTACATTAATAAATTGTTATATTAGTGAAGTCATATCAGAAGTGTGGGTTCTAAACCTGATCACTTCTGAATTATAAAAAGAACAGAACATACACAAGCATGGCAAGCGAGACCCTCTCTGAGAATCATCTACCAGTCAAGAAACCCAGGGGCACCAGGGCTGTCAATAAGGAAGAAATCAATACAGATTTTTACTTTTATCCTCTAAAACTATGAACAAAATCAGACTTCTGTCTTTAAAGACACAATGTGTAGAATTTGTATTATAGCAGCCCTAGATAACTAAGAAGAGTGGTGACTGTGAGAACGAGAAGTCAGGAAGAGACATGGCAAAGCTGTGTCACAGGTGATCAAAAGGCATCACCCGAGGAAACAAGCAGTTAGGAGTTGTCAGAACTGGACCAACTCAGAGAATGATCTTACTATCAAAAGTAAAGTACATCTTAGAGTTGAAGGAGCAGTTCTGATGTTCAGCTGACAGCTGGATAAACAGCAGAGATTGGCCAGTATTTTTGCATTTTGAAGACTCGAGCACTTTGAGAACTCTTCAAAATCTGGGTTTTTAATTTTTACTTTATACTGGTTTGCTTAAAAAGTTCATATACATTGTGCTTTACACTATTCTTCGTTCACATTGTGTTTTATACAATTATTCCAATGAATTATGTTTTTTAAAATTAAAAGTGCCTATCATTACCGTGTCTTTTCAGGTTTCCACTGGATCTTTCCCATTTCCTCTACTCTCTCTTTCCACCCACCAAACTGCAAACTTATGATTTTGTTCCTACCCATCCTTACCCCTCTGCTCTGACTTCTTCCCATCTTGGGTCACCATACATGTTTTACTGGGTTTTGTTATATGCCGTCGTATCTACTCCGACTCATAGAGACCCTATGTACAACAGCTCTCAACTCTGCTCTGTTTTGAGCCAATTTCTTGGTCCCTGACACATCTACCCCCATTACTGCAGTCACTGAGTCAATCCTCATCCAGGGTCTTCCTCTCTTGCACTATCCCTCTACCCTTCCAAACACGATGTCTTTGTCCAGAAATTGATCCCTCCTTGCAACATGACCAAAGTACGGTAGCCAGAACTTCAAAATCCTTGCCACCTGTGAAGGACCCTCTTCAGAATACTGAAAAGCAGTGATGTCAGTCTAGAAACTAAGGTGCATCTGACCCAGGACATGTTGTTGTTGTTGTTTTGTGCCATCGAGTCGTTTCCGACTCATAGCGACCCTATGCACAACAGCCCTAAACCCTGCTCTATCCTGCGCCAACTGCACCGCCTCTGACACACCCATCCCGATTACCCCAGTCACCGAATCAATCCATCTCGTAGAGGGTCTTCCCCTCCTGCGTTGTCCCTCAACCCTCCCAAGCATGATGTCCCTCTCCAAGGACCCGTCCCTCCTGACAACATATCCAAAGTATGTCAGACGAAGCCCCAGAATCCTTGCCTCCAAGGAGTAGCTTGGTTTAATCCTCTCCAAGATAAATCTATTTGTTTTCCTGGCAGTCCAGGGTACATTCAGTACCCTTCTCCAGCACCACAGCTCAAAAGCATCCACTCTCCTTCTGTCCTCCCTAGTCATTGTCCAACTCTCTGATGCATAACAAGCGATTGCAAATACCATGGCCTGTATCAGGCGCACCTTAGTCTCCAGAGAGACGCTGTTGCTCCTGAGTACTCTAGAGAGGTCCCTAACAGCAGACTTTCCCATCGCGATACGCTTTTTGATTTCCTGACTGCTGGTGCCAAGAGTGTTGACTGTGGAGCCGAGCAAACTGAAACTGTGAACTGTGAACAATCTCAATCTCTTCGTCATCCATCCTGACGCTGCCAATTGGTCCAGTGGTGAGAATCTTTGTCTTCTTGACATTGAGCCTCAGTCCATACTGAAGGCTGCAGTCCTTGACCCTTCGCAGCAAGTGCATGAGGTCCTCCTCAGTTTCAGCAAGCAGGGTTGTGTCCTCTGCATAACGGAGATTGTTAATAGACCTTCCACCAATCCTGATGCCACAATTCATAGTCTTCACAATTACTTGCTATACATTAGAGAGCTGGACAGTGACTAAGGATGACAGAAGAAGAAGCAATGCCTTTGAGTTATGGTGCTAGAGAAGAGTATTAAATATACCATAGACAGCTAAGAGAACAAACAGGATTGTCCTGGAAAGTATAAAACCAGTCTGTTCCTTGGTTGGTTTGTTTTTTGTTTTTTACTAGGCTTCCTTCTCTTTTTACAATAATGATCTTATGCAGTATTTGTCCTTATGAGATTGGGTTAGTTGATTCAGCATGATGCTCTCCACTCTCTCCCAAGTTATGTAGTATTATTTTTTTTAGTTGTTGCTCCTCAGTGCTACGTGATTGTGCTATAATTCATTTGATTGTGGTTGGACATTTGGGCTATTTCTATGTTCCTACAGTGGCAAATAATGCTGCCATGAACATTGATGTACACATCTCTGTTTGAGTCTCAGATCTAATTTCCTTGCAATGTATTCCTGGTAGTGGAATAGCTGGGTCATTCAGAGTTTCTTTTTGAAGAAACACCAAACTTCCTTCCAGAATGATCATACCATTTTACAGTCCCACCAACAATGTATGAGAGTTCCCACCTCTCCACATCCTCTCCAACGTTTGTTGCTTGCTGCCTTACTAAACTTTGCCACTGCTATTGGAGTAAGACGGTATTTCATTGTGGCTTTGATTTGTATCTCTGTTATTGTCAGTGATTTAAAAATTTTTTTTCATATGTCTTTTGGCCATCTGAATGCTTTTCTCTGTGAAGTTTTTCTATGTCTTTGGCCCATTTTGTAATTGGGTTATCAGTCTTTTTCTTCTGGAGGCCCAGGAATATTCTCTAAACATTTGTTATGAGACTCTTGTCTGAGATGGTATTGCAATTTCCCCCCCAATTGATAGGTTTTCTTTTAACCATCTTGGGAAAAGGTTTTGATGATCACAGAGATTTAATCTTTAGAAAGATTGTCCATTTATGGCTGTATTTGTAAGCCTCTTTATATTATACAGTAGGTCTCCTAAGCTTTGTCTTCATTACAGAGAGCTCTTTTTTTACTCCAAAACCATTGCTTTCACCCTAGCTCCTATTTCTGTAAATGACAGTCACTGTGCCTCATCAACCCTATGTCTCCATTCACATCATCCTACAATGGAAGCCATTACCTGACATTAGCAATGAGAAAAGGTGTCCATAATTCCCACTTCCTGTCCCTTTCTCTTTAGATTGAAAGGGAATGGGACTAAAGTAGAGTTTATAGGTCCAGTGAGCAGGAGGAAGTGGTTTGGTGTACATTCTGTAATCTCTGTTCAGCTGCTAGTATTGAGCTGACATTTGTTACAGAATTGATGAGTTTCAAAGGCACGTTTTAACTCCTGAGGGAAGTGGTGCACTGACCCACCTCAACACAGGTAACTAGACATTAGATCAAAATTAAAATAGAGCAAAGGAAAAGACAATTCAACTGCAAATACCACTCACTCCTTCACTCCCATCTACCTGATTTCAAGTCAGAACCAACTCTTTGCTCACCCCCAGGTTTTCAGAGGCTGTAAATCACCCAGAAGGAGACAGCCCATCTTCCTCCCAAGAAGAAGCTAGTGAACTCAAACTGCCAGCCTTTGGGTTGACAGCACAACTCCTTACCATTAGGCTACCAGAACTCCTACTGCCAATACAAGCAAGACTAATTAATATTCCTCAGAGGCATACTGAGGGAAAACAGAAGATTGATTTTCCTGGTGTTGATTTAAGATTACAAGAATGTTCGGAAATTCCCTTTTGGTTTTCGTGAGTATTCTATAGTAAATAAAGGATAAAAGTTTCTGGTTTTTTCCCTCAAAGACGAGTGCTGGCAAACAGCATAACCTTTTCTACAATTCTTAAGATAACTATTTGAGAGATCTTGCTGTTCAGATGAGACAGAATTAGGAAAGCTTCTCTGCTAGCTCCCCTGAGGAACCTCTAGTGGTATGATCCATAGAGAGTCACACTGATAAACTGAAGTTTTAATCTCTCTAGCAGTTCAAATTTACTAGTTGCAATTTAGGAGAATTTAGGGCAATTTACAGCCTTAGAAACTTGTTGGAGGTTCTGACTCAATGACAGTGAGAGTCTCCCATGAGAGATATTCTCACAAAGCTACTTTATTGACTTTTGTAAACCATCTAAATATATGGAGTTAAGTGAAGTAAGAAGTTGTCATTGAACTGCTCATACCTGCCGCTCCCTGAGCTGGATCTCCCAAAGGAAACCTTCCAAAAATTCTATTCTTCAAAAACATCTATTGCCTAAATGTGCTCTAAATGGCCTGAAAGTCTCAGTTAGCTCGAATGGCTTCTATGTGGCATGTTTTTTAGATCTCTTATACTTGATCAGTTTTCTCACATGCACTCTCTGTCTCTCTTTCATTATCATCAAGTCAAAAATGACTCATAGCTGACCCTCCAGCAGGGTTTCAGGGAGTGTAAATCACCTGAGAGGAGACTGCCCATCTTTCTCCCACAGAGCCAGGGGTGGATTCAGACTTCCAGAGGTGCACCACATTTGGGCTAGCCATGTGATTCCCTACAAACTTTACCATCAGTTGTGATGTTCTTAGGTGCCAGCAATCTACAGTGACTCACAATGACACTATAAACAACAGATCTGGACATTTCACTATTCTGTACCATCCTCATGATCTCTGCCATGTGCAAATCCATCGGGCAATCACTGTGTCAATCCATCCCATTGTGAGTCTTCCCTCTACCTCACGATGTCCCTCTCTATGGCCTGTTTCCTTCTGAAAATAGGCACAAAATAATGAGACAAAGTTTCCCCATTCTTGCCTCTTAAGAGCACTCACTGCACTTTCTTTAAGACAGATTAGTTTGTTCTTTTGGCAGGTGAATTGATGGTATTTCCGTGATATATTCACTACTCTTACCAATACCATGATACAAAGACATTGATGATTCTTCTGACCTCTTTATTCATTGTCCAGCTTTCAAATGCATGACAAACAACTAAAAATACAAAGACTTGAATCAGATGCACTTTAATCTTTAAATTAACATCCTTGCTTTTTAGAACTATGTATAGATCCCTGACAGCAGATTTTTCCAAAGCAACACAGACTTTGATTTCCTGATTGCTGCTACCATAGGTGTTGATTTTGTATCCAGGTAAAGAAAATTGTTGCCTTTGGTGGTTTTGAAAATTTTATATCAGTTTGCTCACAAATAAAATAAAACTGTTGATTTTTTTTCCCTCTGTCTATGGTGATGTTGCCTATTGGTCTAGTGGTGAGGATTTTTATTTTCTTGTTGTTGAGTGTAGTCCATATTGAAGACCATAATCTTTGATCTTTTTCAGTAAGTGTTTCAAGTCCTCCTCACTTTCTGCAATGAAAGTTGTGTCATCTGCATAACAAAGGTTGTTGGTGGTGAGTCTTACTTAGATCCTGATGCCACATTCTGAATCCCTTTTGAATTAGCATGCCTATAATTCAACACAGTATTTCAATAGAAACCTCTTCATCATAAGCTTTTGCTTCTAATCATATGAGCATTACACTTCTGAAGCCAAAAATCCAACCTTGCAGCCATGGACTTGATTCTTACTCCTCCTGACCCTCCTTCAGGTTTCTGAGTCAGTAAGTCTTTGCCATCTTTCTTTCTCAGACCTTTCTGTTACCAGCACAACATGTAACATACTATTGCCACAGGAGCTCCTTGAACTTCTACAAGCAAAGGCTGAGTTTAGACCTGCTGTTTTCTGTCCTTATTATTTGTATTCACCATTATTAAGCTTACTGTTGGACCATGTAGTCTGGTCATGGTTGGAGTCTAACTGAGCTGAAATTGCATTTCTTTTTCTACCCCTGACTAGTCATATGGCTTTGAACATGTAATTTTACCTCCTCAAGTCTTAGTTTATTTAAATCTGCAATTGGGCTAATAATACTGACCTCACAGATGTGTTAGGAGAATCAAATGGACATTACACAGCACCTGGCTCTTTATGTACTATGTAGATGATCCTTGCTCATTTATAGCCTGTACAGTAAGTGACAAGTATCTTTCTGTTTGATAAGTTATCAGGGTTAATAGATAAGGAGAATGCTAGAAGCATTCACTTATTTTGGCAAAACTTTCACAAAATTCCCCCACATATAATGCCAGGCACTTGGCCAAGGCAATGGGCTAATGGTGGTGGCTACTTAATGTCTTTACAAAGAGTTTTATTCTGTGGAAATGACTGATCATTTTCAGTGTCATAACAGACCAGAATCAACTTTGGACATTACAGGAAAAAGGATTTGCATCAATGTAAACAAGGATTTTCAGCAAGGGGCAGAGCAGCCAGCCACAAACATGAGGGAAATTATTGGAAAAGGTCCATAGCCTCAAAGAAACCGTAACCTCCACCCAAGCAGATATATGCACACCCATGTTTATCATGGCTTTGTTCACAATAGCAAAGAGTTGGAAACAACCTAAGTGCCCATCAACAAACGGATAGCTAGAGAAGCTGTGGAACATTCACACAATGGAATACTACACTGAATTGATAAGCAAGGAACTCATGCAATATTATACAAAATGGGTGACCCTGGAGGACATTATGCTGAGTGAAATATCTCAGTCATAAAAGGATCCATATTGCTTAGTGCCACTGTTGTAAAATGGGACTGACATCAGGGTTGGGGGGAGACTGAGAAAGATGGGATAAATTATGCATACTGCATTGAAACAGATAAGGGAGAGAACTGTTTAAAAGGGATATATGATTAGGTATGATTAGGTATGGACTCATGACAGGAGTCCATAATGATGGCTGTGGACTGGAGTGAACTTGGTGGGGGGGGAGGGATTGTATAACAATGAAATAATATTTCTTTTACTTTTAAAGAGAAAAGTGAACTGGAGGAGAAGGGTGGGCAGGGAGAAAGCGCAAGAATGAATGAATGAATGGAAATCCAAAGTCTCTGTAATCTTTCATTAAAATTAATAATAATAAATATATATTTTTTTAAAAAGGGTCCAGATAATTAGGTCCCTGTTAGAGGGAGCGTCCAAGTGGAGCAGGTGATAACCTCCACAAGATTCAGCAGAGGGAATGTTTGGAGGGACAGGAAACTGCAGCACTACTGGAGCATATGTTTGGGGAGCAGATGTCATATGCTGAAGTAGTTGTGGTTTCTTCATTAAAGGATCACATCACTCACTAAAGGTCGACTGCCACCATCACTATCAAGATTAGTGCCATTGTTATTTTCAGTTCCTTCTAGCATGTGTCAGAGTTAAATCAGAACAATGCTTCCACCCACCTTGGCTTAGGGACCACAGTGCAGGTGTGCTCAGAAGCCCAGCCATGCACACTTATTTGCACCAACAAATCCACAACCTCCTGCAGTGCTGGCCAGCCCATGGCAGTATCAAATCTAGGATTCCTCCCCGAATACTATTTTCATTATGAACCACATTTTTATATCCAGAGAAAGACTACTTGAAAAACCATGGAGTTCAGTTTTATGTTTGAGTAATACTAGGTGAAATCTAAGGACCAGCTTATTGAACATGTACAGAAAAACTGAATTCTCTTCAATTAAAAAAATGTATTAAAAAATTACACTGCATTTCCTTTTAGGCTCAGTCAGGCTTAGGAAATACATTTATTTAAACAACTATTTTAATAATTATTCACTTAAGTGAATGCTATTGTCCTATTTTTTCTTATTTCTTGGCTTTCATATTTTAATTGGGGAAAAATGGAATGTATTATCTCAATACAATGACTTCTGAGAATACTACTCTTATGCTCATAAATCATTCTACATGCATCATGTGTTGAAACACGTTGCTCAAGCATCTATTAATATAATTAGCTGTCACAGCAGCCCTTTATTACTGAATTCACCAAAATGTGTCTGTCATATTTTTAAAAATCTTTTCTGAAGCCTTAATTTTCAGAAAACCATATGCAGAAAATTAACTTTGCTACCCTGTACTATTTTGATGTGACCTCCTTAACCCCCACCTACACACTGTGAAATTACTTCTATGTTGTGACTAAAAATACGCTTCTATTTTGAATTGCCTAAGGGGCTAGATGCGCTTCTAGAACACAAACGGTCTTAATTTCATCTTTGTAAATCTGTGGAAGAAATCATGATTCATATTTAAGATACGATTGAGATTGAGATAAACCAAGCATATAGACACAAAGGTTAATAGGTTATAATTTTGAATGAGTGTAATAATTTACACACATTTTCCATCCACACTGGCTTATTGAATCTTCACAGCATCTCTGTAAAATAAGTAGGATCAACTTTGGAAGTCTCAATTTACAAATCAGGAAACCCTCTCAGAGAGGCTTACTGAAGAATGTCCTGGGATTCTTCCACTTGCTGACGAAATTTAGGGCATGAACCTTTTCTGTCAATCTTGGATTCAACGTTCTCTGAAGATAATGACACTGAGCTTGGGCTTTCTAGTCTCTTCAAAGTTCCAAGTCATTTCCTTTAGTGACCCCCAGGGCTTCTCTTTTCTTTTTTATGCCAGTCAAGTTCAAAGGGTTTATGCAGGTCTGGTAACCCCAGGACAGGATAGTCATCAACTTGTATTTTATTTGATCAAATCCACTGAAATTCTGTGGTGCACTCTAAAAGGTTTTTACTCTACTTTTTAGAATCTAAATGAGGGCTTCATTAGTAGGCCCGAGCTGTCAAACCAAATGTAGCAGAGGCTAGCATACCCAGTAGACCTCCAGTCTTCTTCCTGGAGGGTGGTGGGCATGCTCACCCATCTGATGGCACCTGTTCAGTCCTGGATGAGTCTCCTCTGTCCCTGAGAGATCTGAATTCTCAGATACTTTTCTTGCTGCTGGGATAGCTGAATCTTTTTTTTTTTCTATGATACCACCTACCCATCATAGTGAACCAAGTTGTTTGGAAGTAATACTGGATTTCAGTCCTTAGCCTTACTTGCTATTAAGGTGTCATCCACACTTCACTACCACCCCACCTCTTATTTTTAGTGTCCTCAAATATTTTGCTAATATATCACTAAAAATCATACACCAGTTCTTGAACTCTTGGGCTAACATCTGCTAGATGAGGTCTGTCTTTGCTCTTTTCTCTACATCAGTCTATCCAAAGCTGATTGGGAGCTTGAAGTTAGGGTGCAAAGAAATGGGGAAGGGGAGAAGTGCATCTTTCCATTTAAGACAAAACTAATGGGTTTACTTGTGTTATTTATGTGGAAGGAAGCTGCTTGGAGCCACTGAGTTCTTGTAAGCAACCAGTTTAGAAAGTGTCCACATGCTCTAGTGGAATTTGAATCTACATCTGCAGTGGTTTAAAAATCACATATTCCCTGAGCTTAGACAGCATAACTAGTCTGTCTTACCAAGACAGACTCTAAGCATTCAGGATCATAAAGAAACTAGCCATCCAGAAGCAGGTCCTCTGCGGATGGTTTAAAAGGGCTCTCGAGTTTTCTTGAGTGAGTTGGAAGGCTACTTAAATGGAACTCCATCCTATTTTTTTTTAATTGTTCTACAAATAAAAGTTTTAATTTCATTTTTTTTTGCTGATCTGTTTAGAAAGTTTGTATACATTATTTCACACTATTTCTTATTCATATTGTGTTTCATATGATCATTTTCATGCATTATGTGTTATAAAATTAATCACCATTGGACCTTGTCCATCATTAACTTGTCCTTTTATCCAGATCCTTTCCATTTCCACTCCCCCATCCACCAAACTGTGAAACCCTGTGGTTTTGCCCTTACACATACTCACCCCTCCACTCTCACTCCTTCCCCGTTGAGTTCCCATACATATTTTACTAGTTATCCTTCTATTTTTTAGCATTTCTGTAAAGCAAGTCCAGTTGCATGACAGTATTATATCTCGGAGTTTCATTATTTACCAAATTTTCCTGGTCCTCTAATTGGTATTGGAGCCAGGCAACATTGTGTTAAAATATTGTTCTCTATTTTGTCATAAGTGTCATATTTGATTCATGAGGCACCTAGTGGGAGAGGACTGCCCTCCTCCAATGCTACTTTTTGCTGTGAGAAGAGAGAAGCGGTAGTAGCTATGAGTTTCTTTTTACTAACTCTGAATGATTTTGTACAGTAACTGGAGCAATGGGGGTTGCTGTATCAGAATTAGTGAGACTGGCTCAGGACAGGGCAAGGTTCAGGGCTGCTATACTTAGGGTTAAAATGGGTCACAAGCGACTCAATGGCACATAATAATAACAACCAATCAATATAACTATTTTGTCTCTAATACTCAATGAAATTGTTTTTCAAGACCATGCCAAACCTGTTGATAAAACTTTAGTATTCCTTATAGGACAGGTGGAGAGGCAGTATTGAGATATTTGCAAATATTTAATGCTCAGTGGGCCAGATTAGTGTGAATGTTCTGTTTGTTGCATCCCTGTCAGTTTTTATCTACTACTCTGACCGGGTTTAAGAAGGTTTATTTGATTTAACTACTCTCATTCCCCTTCCTCTAGCCATTGAGTGCACATCATCCTTTCTTCTAAGAAGCATTCTTCTTCATTTTAAACTATGAAGTGTTCACCTGCTCTGTTTGCACAATTGTGCTCATGTGAAATCTGGACCTGGACTAGGAAGCTGTTGTGTGAACAGAGCAAAACACTGCACACAGCATGCCTTTGCATAGTCATTAAAATACAAGTGAATACATCTTTCTGGTATTCTCTACTTTCAGTCAAAATCCATCTGACATCAACCATCAATGATGCACTATCAAATTGAAATATACAGGTGCATCTTACCAATTTACCTGTCTGACCTAGGAGAGGGGGTAGGGGAGGGGAGGGAGAGGGAGGTGGGGGGGGATAGAGAGAGAGAAGAAGAAGAAGAAGAAGGAGAAGGAGAGAAGAAAAGGTAAGATCTTGGAGAATGACAGTTAATTATAAACTTAGCCAGATAGTTATTCAAACTGCAGCTACAATTCCAGATGTGATGCCATTCCTTGAGCAAATTAGCACATCTAGCGTTGATGTAACTGATGCCTTTTTCTTCATTCTAATTTCAAGTGGTCAACAGAAACAGTTTACCTTCAGCAATACCTTTCACTGCCCTACCTCAGCTATATATCACTTTTCTAGCAACATGCCATTATTCAGTCCACAAGGACCTTAATAAGCTTTCCCTTCCAGAAGACATCACTCTGATCCCTTACATTGTTTATACTGCTTGAACGTGGTATGACAATTGTATCAATGACTCTAGACTTATCAGTAAAGACATTTGCATGCCAAACTGAAAACAAACCCACCATCATCAAAACTCATATATATATATATATATATAGCCCTGGTGCACAGCTTTCTTGGTTTTAAACCATGTAGCATTTCCTTGCACAGTTCACACACAGCTTCTCAATCTAGGCTTAGATTTTGTATAAGTACAAATAAATATTCTGGAATTCTCATTTTTCTCAATATTAACTATATTCTATTATGATCCACACAGTGAAATATCTTTGTATGATCAATAAAACAGAAATAGACATTCTAGTATTCTCGAATTTCAGCCAGGATCCATCTGACCTCAGTAGTGGTAACTCTGGTAGTACAGCCTCTTCTGTCCTAGATTTGAACTTTTGGCCATTCTCAGTCTGTTGTTCTAGTCATTTTTGGATGACCATCAACAATATTTTGCTTGCATGTGATATTAATAATATTATTCAATAATCTCCACATTCTGTTTGATCACCTTTCTTGGGAATGGGAACAAATATGGATCTCATTTAGTCATTTGTCAAGGTAGCTGTCCTCCAAATTTTCTAGCAAAAACTGGTAAGCACGTCTTGAGCTGCATCTGTTAATTGAGACAAATAAATTTGTATTCCATCAATCCATGGCTTAACATCTACTAAGCATATATGGGTTGCCATTCCCCTAGCAGCCTGAGCTGGCCATCAAGAATTGGTGTTGTAAAATCCCTGAAAACCACTGTGGTCCCAATTAATTGTTTTGTGCCCATATATTTCATGTAAGACAAGTTCTGTTTCCATTTGCTCCTATCATTTTTACACCTTTCACTTTGCTTTCATCCACCTTTGAATTCTGTGGCTTTCAATTCTAACCTTCCCATCTTTAAACAGAAGCTTAAGCATGAGCATTGTTAGTCACTGTTGTTGTTTGGTATCATCAAACCTGAACTGACTCAAAGCTGGCCCTTCTTCAGGTTTTTAGACGTCATGAATCACACAAGAGGAATTTGTACATCTTTCTTCCATGGAGCAGCTGGTGGGTTTGAACTGCAGACCTTTGGGTTGACAGTGCAGATCCTTACCACTAATTTGTCAAAGCTCCTTAGGCATAAGAATGGGTTTTATTTTTTAAAAAAAACAATATCCCCTTTATTTTATAAACTTTAATCTTCTCAGAAAGAATTTCTCTTGGGGAGGAAGATTTCCTTACACTCCCCCTGAGCTCTTCCTGGTGTGAGTACCCAGATGAAATTTCCCAGAAAGATAGAGGCACATGGAGTAGGAGGGCAGGTGAGGGGCCTAGAAGCTGGCCCTGACACCATTCTAGTTCTGAATTTGCCTGTCAGATATAGTCTCAAAGTTCACATTTGTTTCAATCTTTATGACAGCCTTCAGTGTTCTTAATTTCAAGTTCTATTTAGTGGTACTAGGGATATTGTTGCTGATGTTAGATGGATCTTGGCTGAAAGCAGAGAATACCAGAAGAATGCCTATCTGTGTTTCATTGATTATGCAAAGGCATTTGACTGTGTGGATCATAACAAACTGTGGTTGACTCTGAGAAGAATGGGAATCCCAGAACATTTAACTGTGCTAATACGAAACCTATACTTGGACCAAGAGGCAGTAGTCAGAACAGAGCAGGGTAACACTGCATGGTTCAAAATTGGGAAGGGTGTAGGCCAGGGATGATGCATCCTGTCTCCATACCTTTTCAACAAGTATGCAGAGCAGATTATCCGAGAGGCTGGGCTCTATGAGGAGAATTGTGGTATCAGAATTGGTGGAAGGTCTATTAACAATCTCCGTTATGCAGATGACACAACTCTGCTTGCTGAAACTGAGGAGGACCTCATGCACTTGCTGCGAAGGGTCAAGGACTGCAGCCTTCAGTATGGACTAAGGCTCAATGTCAAGAAGACAAAGATTCTCGCCACTGGACCAATTGGCAGCATCAGGATGGATGACGAAGAGATTGAGAGTGTTTACAGCTTCAGTTTGCTCGGCTCCACAGTCAACACTCTTGGCACCAGCAGTCAGGAAATCAAAAAGCTTATCGCGATGGGAAAGTCTGCTGTTAGGGACCTCTCTAGAGTACTCAGGAGCAACAGTGTCTCTCTGGAGACTAAGGTGCACCTGATACAGGCCATGGTATTTGCAATCGCTTGTTATGCATCAGAGAGTTGGACAATGACTAGGGAGGACAGAAGGAGAGTGGATGCTTTTGAGCTGTGGTGCTGGAGAAGGGTACTGAATGTACCCTGGACTGCCAGGAAAACAAACAGATTTATCTTGGAGAGGATTAAACCAAGCTACTCCTTGGAGGCAAGGATTCTGGGGCTTCGTCTGACATACTTTGGACATGTTGCCAGGAGGGACGGGTCGTAGGAGAGGGACATCATGCTTGGGAGGGTTGAGGGACAACACAGGAGGGGAAGACCCTCTATGAGATGGATTGATTCGGTGACTGGGGTAATCGGGATGGGTGTGTCAGAGGCGGTGCGGTTGGCGCAGGATAGAGCAGGGTTTAGGGCTGTTGTGCATAGGGTTGCTATGAGTCAGAAACGACTCGACGGCACATAACAACAACATCAACATTTAGCTGGTAATTCTCTGTTTCTTGGTGTTACTTGCTATTTATACCCAGCACCATCAAAAAAGAAAGAGAGAGAGAGAGAGAGAGAGAGAGAGGAGAGATTGCTAAAGGAAAGTTGTGTTTGTTTGTTTTTTAATTAATGCAAGCACCAATGCAGAAAAGGCTAAACAACAGGTGCCTACCTCATCTCTTTCTTCAGAAATTAGGTTTTTTCTTTATCCCTGTGTTATTTTAACAGAGTTACTTAGTTTACTTATTTGGTCGATCGTTTATCTTAAAACATGTCATACAATGGAAGTCTTACAGACACAGCCCTTGCCTTTATGAACATAGAGTCTGAGGAGATATTCAGTTGAAGAAATAAGAAATAGAAAATAAGCACAGTGTCTGAGAAAGAAATTAACTAGGTGGTGTGCTGTGAATCAGAATTATAAACATGGATTTTTTTTAGTAATTTTTTTTTCTAATAGACAGGCACAGTGATGGAAAAGAGGGTTTTTTTGTTGGTTTGGATTTGTTTTGGTCAGCAAATTTTGCTGTACAATGGGACAGCCCTAAGAAGAAGAAAATGTACATCTCAATGTAAGTCTCATTCCTTGTATCAATTAAAAAATAAACTTGAAATGCATCATATATCTAACATAGAAAGAAAAGCATGACTAATACAAACACAAAGACTATCTTCAGTTAGAAGTTCTGTAGTTACATTTTCTTTTTGTAGTTACCTCTATTTAAAAATTAACTTTCCAGTTCCCCAGTTTCATTTCTGTAACTTTGTTTTACTTTGTTTATTTCTATGTTTGAGTTGGTCTGTGAAAGATACCATGTATGTTAGTCTGTATTTGTCAGTCCTAACTGAACTCCTTTTATAGTTTTTTATAAAGTTGGTCTAGTTTTCACAAATTCCATTAATTTATCTGGAAATGTCCTGATACCATCATCATTCTGGAAGAACAATGTAACTGGGTATTTAATTCTTATGTGAATCAGAATTAACTGGATGACAGCTTGGTTTTGGTTTTGTGGTAAACAGTGATCGGGAAAGAGGAGGGTAAATCCATGGTCTTGAAATGGATCTCCACTCATAGTGACCCTATAAGAGAGTAGAAGTGCTGCATAGAATTTCTAAGGCTGTAAATCTTTGCATAAGTAGACTGCTACTTTCTCCCATGGAATATCTGGTGGATTTGAACCATGACTTTTACAGTAGGCCAACAGCTTAACAACCATGCAACCAGAATGATTGGAAAACTTTCTCAGAGGATGTGATATGGAAATGTAAAGGATGGAAGTAGTCATTCATGAGTGAATAGTGGTTTAGAGATTAGAGAGACGATTCTAAGAAAAAAATAATGGCTTACAGAAGAATGTAGGGATATTTTTAGCTTGGCTTATCATTAAACTCCTAGAAGACCCATGTGGCTAAGACCAATACTGGAAGGCCGGTGGAGTTTAGAGGAGATCAGGCACTCACTCTTCTAAATTACTTTGTCTCCTTGAGATTTGAGGTATGCATCTCATCTCTTTCTTCATGCTCATGAATTTCTGCATCTTCAGAACTGTAGGCAACCTATCTAACTGTATTTCTTTGTTTTTTGTTGTGTTTTGTTGTTGTTGCTGTTGTTCGTTACACTTTATTACATAAGATGGGCGAGGGCTTTGGGGGTACAGCGGGGGCGTTCAGCCCTTCTTGGCAGCCGCCTTCCTTATGGCGGCCAGGGCGTTGCTGAGTTCTTCAAGCTTCCTCTTGGCGCCGATGTGTGTCCCCACCCTTTTCTTGATAAACTTGAGGGCCCACTTGTCCTTGGAGACCTTGAGCGAAACCACACACCTCCAGGATCATGTCCCACACAGACTTGGTGTGCTTGATGAGGCACCCATGGTGGCGGCTATGCCTCGGCTTGCTCACGTTCTTCGTGACTTTGTGGCCCTTGCTGAGGCCCACGGCCATAGGTTAGCGCACAGCCATGGCTGCTACACACACGACCATACCTGCCACGGCGGAAGGATGGTTGTGTGCCCTGACTGTATTTCTGTCCCTCATCTGTATTGCATGATCTCATGTTAAAGATCCCATCTTTGTCTTCACCTACTTTTGCTAAGAAGTGCTTCTACTCTTTGGAAGGAGATTCTCCCAAAACACTTTGTGATCAAACACGTAAGGAATTTATCACTTTTGGTTTTCTTCCCTGAAATTATTCTTGAGGTTTTATTAATAGAGGAGTGAAGGACTTAAGTAAGAGTGATCAACTACCAGATTTAGATATAAGAAGACCACACTGGGGACTCCATGAGATAAAAATAGAAATGAAGTGTGGTTGTCAAGGAGCCATGATGTCAACCAGCATGATGACGCGGGAGGCGGAGGTAATAACAGAAGGACACGCTGAATTTACAAATGTCCATTCCCTTGCCTCTCCCTACCCTTGTAGGTCCCACAATGGACAATGTTGTTGTCTTCTCCTCAAGTAAGGAAAACTGGTGGCAGGCACAGATTTAGATGTTTGATTTTGTAGATGCCAGGAGGAGATGTCAATTAAATATCCAGATTTGATGTTCAGGTGAGATCAGTGTTAGAACAGGGGGCATCTGTCAACTGGGCCAGCACAGCTTCTCTGGATGTCAGTCTGCAATCACTAGCTGAGGCCCATGACATGATTATTTGTAGAAGAGGTGTGTTTTTTTCTCTCACCTTTTTTTTTCCTTTCCCTTCTGACTCATTCCTCTGCCACCTTTTCCTCAGCTGCTTGTGACTTCTCACGTCACTTCAGTCCATCATTCTCTCTTTTCCTTTTTGCTCTTCTTTTTCATCCCCCCCCCCCCGCCATCTTTGTGGGAATCTTAATTTAAACAGAATTTATCTCCTTTCCAATTTTGCTTAGGTTCTTATATCTAACTCATTCATTCTTTCCTCAGCTATCTCACACATCTTTTCTTTTTCCTAATTTTTCTAGCGTGAATCTGAGGTTTTTTTCCCAATTTTGTATCCCCCAGTTTCTAGCCTTTTCTTCATTTTTCCAGTCTTTCACTCAATTGGACAAAATTTTTATTGCACATGGGGATTTGATTTTTAGAAAGCCCTATTCATTGATTTTATCCTCTCCTGGTTGTAAGACCTAACTATGTGCTGAAATATTCTTTGTTCATGGATAGGAAGACTGAACACTGTGAAAATGATAATCTTATCAAAAGCAATCTACATGGACAATGAAATCCCGATACAGATATCCAAACTCATTCTTGAAGGAGATAGAAAAAGCAATTTTTAGTTTTATTTGGGGAAGATAAAGATTGCAGAGAAGCAAAGCTCTTCTGAAAAAGAAAAAAAAACAAAGCAGAAGGTATCACATTCACTGCTATTGAAACCTCTGACTCAGCTGTGGTAACCAAAAAGGCATGACATTGGTTTATATGTCTGTAATTATACCGCCATACAATTAAGAACCCAGAAATCAACCCATTACCTGTGGTCAGTTGCTATTTGACAAGGAAACAAACCTATTAAAAGAAGAAGCAACAAATGGAGCTGGCAAAATTGGACATCTACCTGCAGAAAACTGACACAAGGTTGTGAATATTTGCTTATGTTTGCCAGCCTATTTATGCAAGAGACCAAGAGCATCTAAATATATTCATATTTTGTCTCTGACAATCCTTTTGGTTTTAGTGCTAGATCTCTAACGCATGTTGTATTGAATTTTGTGTATAGTGAGAGCTGTCAACCTTGTATCAGACGGGGTTCTCAATTTTTTTTTAATAGTAACTTATACTTGAACCAAGAGGCAGTTGTCAGAACAAAGCAAGGAAACATTACATGGTTCAAAATTGGGAAGGGCATATGCGAGGGATGTGTCCTGTCTCCATACCTTTTCAACCTATATGCAGAACAGATCATCCGGGAGGCTGGGCTCTATGAGGAGAAATGTGGGGTCAGGATTGGTGGAAGATCTATCAACAATCTGCGTTATGCAGATGACACAACCCTGCTTGCTGAAACTGAGGAGGACCTGAAGCGCTTGCTGCAGAGGGTCAAGGACTGTAGCCTTCAATATGGATTGAGGCTCAATGTCAAGAAGACAAAGATTCTCACTACTGGACCAATTGGCAGCATCAGGATGGATGGTGAAGGGATTGAGAGTGTTCACAGCTTTAGTCTGCTTGGCTCCAAAATCAACACTCTTGGCACCAGCAGCCAAGAAATTAAGAAACGTATTGCAATGGGAAAGTCTGCTGTTAGGGACCTCTCTAAAGTGCTCAAGAGCAACCGTGTGTCTCTGGAGACTAAGGTGTCTCTGGTACAGGCCATGGTCTTTGCAATCACTTTTTATGTGTCAGAGAGCTGGACAATGACCAGGGAGGATAGAAGGAGAATTGATGCTTTTGAGCTTTGGTATTGGAGAAGAGTGCTGAGGGTGCCATGGACTGCTAAGAAAACAAACAGATTCATCCTGGAGAGGGTTAAACCGGGCTGCTCCTTGGAGGTAAGGATTCTGAGGCTTCGTCTGACATACTTTGGTCATGTTGTAAGGAGGGACCGGTCCTTGGAGAAGGACATCATGCTTGGGAGGGTGAAGGGCAGGCACAGGAGGGGAAGGCCCTCTGGGAGATGGATTGATTCGGTGACTGGGACAATCAGGATGAGTGTGTCAGAGACAATGAGATTGGCACAGGACAGAGCAGAGTTTAGAGCTGTTGTACATAGGGTCACTATGAGTTGAAAGTGACTCGACGGCACATAACAACAACAACAGCAAGTTCTCTTTGAGGTTTTCTTCTGTCTCGCTGCCTTTCTATTCTGTCTCTTCTGTCCTGATTCTCTGTGCCTCCAACAGGTTGAAAATTTCTGCATTATTGGTCTTGTTCTTCTGAATTATATTTTCATTTTTTCTGCTGTTTGCAATACAGGTCTAGTTGTATCCTCTCTGTCTTGTGATGATATTTTAAATTCTTCTATCTTTTTATTTATGATTGTATTCTTCCATTATTTGTTCCTTCTTCAGTACTAGTTCTTTTAATTCCATGTGGGTATATGGAGTTCTGTCTCTGGAGTATTCACTGTGTCTGTGATCTGGTTAGCTTTTTTAGTAGGAGGCTTGTGTTTTGAAAATGCTTGAACCTGACTGCTGCCTCTTTGACATTATGTGATGTTCTTCTTGGTATATGTAAAGCAGCTATCAGTTCCTTATCTTTATAATACTGTTTTCAGAATTGTAAATATTAGCATTGGTCACAATTCCATTTCCCATCATCAGTCTTGTTGGTCAGTTGTCCTTGGTGGCTGTAACCTGTTCAGGCCGCAAACTTCTTTTGTGGTGGTACCAGAGAGATAGAGACATGCCAGGTTTAGGAAGGGGGTGGCCACCCCTTCACATTGTGCAGTGGGTATAGGGAGTCTGGTCTAAGGCCAGGTGAAAACTCTTCTGAAAAGGCCCTCAAACTCTTCTTCCTAGTTTGTAGTGCATGCTTACCCACCCTATACTGAAGACTAAGAACAAGGAGGTAGGTTCCTGTGCCCTCTGGCTTCTGTGTCAGGGAGCTTGGGACTCACGATGAAGTCTTTCAAATTAGAGTTAAAGTGATTAGTCTTCCTTTAATCCTAATGTCACATTCTTCCTAATAGAACCCAGCCTCCAGGATGATTTGGTCCACATAGAGATTGAAAAGTTATAAAGATAGGATGCATTTTCATGCACCTTTCCTGATTTTGTACCAAACAGTGTTTCTTTGCTCTGTTCTGACAACTGTCTCCTGGTCCAAGAACAGGTTTTACATAAGCATAATCAAGTATTATAGGATTCTAATCCTTCTCAGAGTTAACCACAGATTTTTGTGATCTTCACTGTCAAATGCCTGTGCATAGTCAATGAAACATACATAGACATTCCTCTGGTACTCACTGTTTTCAACTAAGATCAACTTAACATTGGCTAGAATATCCCTAGGGTCACAGCCTCATCTAAACCCAGCCTGCACATCTGGCAGTTCTCTGTTGATGTGCTGTTCCAATAATTTTTTAATAATTTTCAACAGTATCTTCCTTTCATGTCATATTAGTAATATTTTTAAATAATTTCCACACTCTGTTGGGTCACTTTTTTTTGAAATGATAACAAATATGGATCTCTTACAACCAGTTGGCCAAGTAGTTTTCTCCAGATTTCTTGGCACACCCTGGTGAGCACATCCATGGTAGTGTCTATTTGTTGAAATATACCAGTTGGTATGATGACATTAATGCCTGGGGTCTTGTTTTTTGCCAGTTCCTTCATAGCAGTTTAAACTTCTTCCTTCATTATCACAAGATCTTGATCGTATGCTGTTTCATGAAATTCTTCTTCGTTAGCCAATTGTTTTTGGTATAATGATTTTGTGTACACCTCCCACCTTCTTTTGATGCTTCCTGGATCACCCAACATTTGCCCACAGCATCTTTACAGAATTCCTAATATGTTTCTCCCACAGAGCAGCTAGTGAGTTTGAACTTCCAACTTTTCCATTAACAGCCCAACATTTAATCCTTTATGTCATCAAGTCTCCTTTCTCAAGGCTGCAGTCATCTTTCATTTCTCTATTTTTTTGTTTTCCTCCCTATTCTCATCTCTTGCACCTAACTGATTTCTAAATGATGAAGATTTGAGCTTCACTTTGTGTCTGTAGAGTTACTCATCATCATCACATGTATGCAAACCCTGGAGAAAGCCCCAAGTTGTCCATTCTGTGACTGACAAAGACTGAAGTTTCCTTGCTTCTGATGTCACTCCATTGTCATTAGTCCTCAACATCACGTGTTCATAACTAAATTAGTTGTACCAACATTCAGAAAACTCCATGATCCAACTTATCCTAACAGTCAAAACTTTCCTAAGTTTGACTCCCATAGCTTTTGTACTTGTTTGTTTACATTGTGAGGAATATAATCCATGTTACTGAACAATTTGTGTAGGAATTGTTGAATGGAAATTTCTATGTAAACTTTCACCAAAAACATAATCAAATGGTATTAAGGAAAAAGAAACTAAGTAAAACTATCCCTTTTCTTAAGCAACATGATTCTCTATACATAAACAACCTGACTTTGGAACTTAAATCATGTTGACAAGAATTGAATATATAGAGCTTTTCACAGTTTCCCTTTCTCTTGAAAGCATTCATAAAATAATGTATCTTTCTCAGGCCACTTGTATTTTGCCTTCTATTTTAGTTGTTTGAATACCTTTCCTTTCTCAGATTTTTCTTATAAAGTATAATTATTATATTTTTTAACATCCTTATAGTATCTGAACATGTGCCTCCTATATAGTATATGTTGTTGCTAGGTTCTGCCAAGTTGCCTGCAACTCATTTTTGTTGTTGTTGTTGTTGTTATGTGCCATCAAGTTGCTTGCGACTCATAGCGACCCTGTGTACAACAGCCCTAAACTCTACTCCGTCCTGTGCCAATCGCACTGTCTCTGACACTGATGTTCTTCTCCAAGGACTAGTCCCTCCTGGCTGTGTGCCCAATGTATGTGAGACAGAGCTTCGAAATCCTTTCCTCCACATCGCAGTGTAGTTTGACCCTCTCCAAGATGGACTTATTTGTTCACCTGGCAATCCACAGTATGTTCAGCACTATTCTCCAGTACCACAATTCATATGCACAGGTCCTTTTTCTATCATCCTTAATAATTGAACAGCTTTCTGACACATAGTAAGTATTTGCAAAGACGATGGCCTGTTGCAGGTGCACCTCAGTCTCCAGAATGACATTGCTGCTCTTCAGTATTCTAAAGAGGGCTCTGACAACAGACTTTCCCAGTGTAATTCTTCTTTGATTTCCTGACTGCTGGTGCCAAGAGTGTTGATATAGTGTATAATCAACCAATGTACTTAATGATGAATTTGTATTTTATTTAAAAACACTTGAATTAGACAATGTGATAACTGACAAGAAACAGATCCCCTCACTTTTTTCCTTCCCTCTCTGGGTTATCATGTGGATAATGATTTGGACTATTGCCAAGCTCCTCTTTAGGAGGAATCACTTTGAGCCGTGTTGACATATGCCTCCCCCACAATAGTCAGCAGGAAGCCAGGGGAGTTTAGGACCTTCTAGAAAGCTGTCAACATGTTAAACTGTGAGGGTTTATTTTGTTCTTTCCAGGAGGAAAATAGAAAGGAAAACAATTTCAGAATGAAGTTTAAAATCTACCTTAAAAAAATAGAATCTCATTATTTTATTTTATATCAATGATACATCCATTATAACTTGTGTTAGAAAATGAAGAGTGATCCATGCACATTCTCATAAGTAGAGAAAAGAGGCCCATTAGAGAATGATTCCTTGGCAAATAAATGGCTCCTCTTCTGTAATATCTCTTGTCCTCTGGAAATCTCTGTTCTTGCCTTATTTGAAAATAAAACAGATTTTATCCAGGAAATGGCTAGTTTTGGGGTTTTTTGGTTTTTTTCCCCCTTCTATTTCCAAATGGAAATTGTGGAAAGAACTTAGAGTATTCACAAGTTTATTTTATTTTTTTTAATTTCTAATTTATTTCAATGACAATTTACAGAGACTTTGGATTTCCATTCATTCATTGTTGCACTTTTGTCCCTTCCCAACTCTCCCCACTAGTACACTACCCTCTTGGAAAAGTAAAAGAAAAATTCTTTCATTGTTTTAAAAACTCTCCCCCAGGTCCTCTCCACTATGCAGCCTTCGCTCTGGACTCCTGTCATGACAAAAATACCTAATTATATATCCCCTTTAAACAGTTTTCTCCCTTATTTGTTTCAATGCAGTATACATTACTGAACCCATCTTTCTCAATCTCCTCCCCCCAAGCCCGATGTCAGTCCTGTTTTACAACAGTGGCACCATGCAGTATTTGTCCTTTTGTGACTGAGATATTTCACTCAACATAATGTCCTCCTAACTCACCTACTTTGAATAATATTGCATGAGTTCCTTGTTTTTCAATACAGCATAGTATTCCATTGTGTGAATATACCACAGATTCTCTATCCATTCATTTGTTGATGGGCACTTAGGTTGTCTCCAACACCTTGCTATTGTGAACAAAGCCGCAATAAACATGGGTGTGCATATATCTGCTTGGATGTCAGTTATGGTCTCTTTGGTGTATATTCCCAGTAGTGGAATTGTTAGGTCAAATGTTATCTCTATTTGCAACTTTTTGAAAAAGTGCTATACCGCCTTCCACAGTGGTTGCACCATTTTACTCTTCCACCAACAGTGAATAAGGGTTCCAATTTCTCCACAACCTTGCCAGCATTTGTTGCTTGCTGTGCTGTTAAATTTTGCTATTCTGACTGGGATGATATGATATCTCATAGTTGTTTTAATTTGCATCTCTCTTAGAGCTAGGGATTTTGAACATTTTTTCATGTGCTTGTTAGCCATCTCTGTGTCTTCTTTGGTCTTCATATTGTGTGCCCATTTTTCAGTTGGATTATGTACCTTTATCTTGTTGTGGTGCTCAAGTATTTTATAAATTCTGGATATAAGTCCCTTATCTGATATGCCATTACCAAATACTTTTCCCATTCTGTGGCTTCTCCTTTTTACCCTGTTGGAGAAGTCTTTGAATGTGCATAGAGATTTGATTCTTAGATCCCATTCATCTATTTTATCTTCTTATGGTTGTAGGTACAAGTTTGTTTTATTAATACGCTTAGTGTAATTCTTCCAAACTCTGCCTATGTCTGATTACTCTGCTTTAGAAGTTTTCACTCTGATAAGTTAGTCATGTTTTCCATATTTCTTGTCCTTTATTCTCATTCTCATTTTCTGTATGTATCCCCAGTCTGAATAGGTTCATATCACGTTTGGCAAATGAAGCTTTATCTGTAGTAATATCAGGTTTGCTGCTCTGATTTATGATTCCAGTTAGGATATAGTATCATTCATTTCTAGAACACACTGTGATGGATGGATGTGTCCCCAGTGGGATTCCATATGAAATTAACCTAGATATCTAGCTATCTCATTAAGTCTTCATGCCCAAGTCTTCACTTATTGTTGCATATAATGTAAGACTGAATAAATTGATCAAACCAACTTGCTAAAGAAGCCTGCTACAAATTAGACTGGGGACTGGGGAAAACTAAAAGAGAGATAATTTCTCTTTAAATTGACATCCTTGCCCTTCAATAACCTGGAGAAATCCCTGACAACTAATATTCCCATTGTAACACTTTTTTAAAAAATTGATTTATATTTTGGTATTTTTATTGGTTTTAATATAACAATTCCTTTACATCATGTGAAGATAGGTAGGTAGGGGTGAAAACATGGGTTGTATGATTTGGTAGGTGGATTAGGGTGAAGCCAATGGAAAGAATCCAGGTGAAAAGATGGGGTAATTATGGGCAAGGTCCAATGGTGATAAATTTTATGTAACACATCTTTTGATTTCTTAACTGCTGGTACCAAGAGTGTTGATTATGGATCCCAGTAAGACAAAATTCAATCTTTTCTCCATCTTTTGTGAAGTTGCTCATTGGCCTTTTGGTGAAGATTTTTGTCTTTTTGATGTTGAGATGTAATCCATATTGAAGGCTGTAGTCCTTGATCTTCTGAAATGCAACAGGCGTTTCAAGTTCTCCTCACTTTAAGCAAGCAAGGTTGTATTATCTGCATAATGCAGGTTATGGATAAGCCTTTCTCCAATCCTGATTCATTTTTCTTCATAGAGTCTAGCTTCTTGAATTATTTCCTCAGCAGAAAGATTGAATAGGTATGGAGAAAAGTTGCAACCGTGGCACACTCCTTTCTGGATTTTTAAACTATGCAGTTCCCCCTTTCTTTGTTAGGACAACTTCAGGGTCTTGATACAGGTTTTGTGTGTTGTTGTTGTTAGGTGCAGTTGAGTCGAGTACAACTCTTAGTGGTCCTAAGAACAACAGATTGGAATCCTGTCCTATCCTGTGCCATCCTCACAATCTCTGATACACTCAAGCTCATTGCTTCAGTCACTATGTCAATACACCTGGTTGAAGGTCTTCCACTCCTTTGCTATTTTCTGTTTCTTCACTTTCCTAAACATGACGTCCCTCTCCAGGGAGCCTAGTCTCCTAGCAACATGACCAAAGTCTGTGAGATGAAGCTTCATTATCTTTGCCTCCAAGAAGCACTCTTGGCTGTACCTTCTCCAAGATTTATCTATTTGTTCTTTTTTGTCCATGGTACTGTTCTCCAGCACCACAGTTCAAAGGCATCAATGATTCTTCTTTAATCCTTATTCATTGTCCAGCTGTCAGGTGCATAAAGAGTGATTAAAAAGATCATCATTTAAATCAGACCTTAACCCTCAAACTAGCATCATTGCTTCCCAATAATTTGGAGAGGTCCCTCACTACCGACATTCCCAGAGCAATGCATCTCCTGATTTCCTGACAAGCAGCTAGTACCAGCTATATTGACTGTGAATTCATGTAAGATGAAGTTGTTGAGTGTCAGTCTTTTCTGAGTTATCATGTTATCTGTTGGTCCGGTGACAAGGATTTGCGAGGTTTTATTTCATGTTGAGATTCATATTAAGGCTGCAGTGTGTCCATATTTATCAATATTGGGTGCAGCAACACTTCAAGTCCTCTTCACTTTCAGCAAGCAAGATTGTGTCATATGCATAACACAAGTTGTTGATGAGTCTTCTTCCAATCTTGGTGCTGCATTCTTCTTCATAGAGTCTAGCTTCTTAAATAATTTGCTTGGTATACATATTTAACTCTCAGAACAATGGGAATCCCAGAACACTTAATTGTGTTTATGCGAAACTTATGCTTAGACCAGGAGGCAGTCATCAGAACAGAGCAAGGGAACTCTGCATGATTCAAACTTGGAAAAGGTATATGCCAAGGATGTATCCTATCTTCATCTCTTTTCAATCTATATGTGGAATAAGTGTTCCAGGAGGCTGGGCTCTATGAAGAGAAATGTGGTATTAAGATTGGAAGTAGACTAATCAACAATCTGCGTTATGCAGATGACACAACCCTGCTTGCTGAAACTGAGGAGAACCTGAAGCACATGCTGCAAAAGGTCAAGGACTGCAGCCTTCAATATGGATTAAAGCTCAACATCAGGAAAACAAAGATTCTCACCACTGGGATGCTTAGCAGCAACATGATAGATGGTGAAGAAATTGAAATTATTAACAGCTTCAGTTTGCTTGGCTTTACAATCAACCCTCTTGGTACCAACAGCCAGGAATTAAAAGACAAATTGTTTTGGGAAGGTCTGCTGTCAGAGACCTCTCCAAAGTCCTGAAGAGCAATGATGCCAGTCTGGAGACTAAGGTGTACCTGATACAGGCCATGGTCTTTGCATTTACTTGCTATGCATCAGAAAGCTAGACAATGACTAGGGATGATAAAAGGAGAATTGATGCCTTTGAGTTGTAGTGCTGGAGAAGAATATTGAATGTACCTTGGACTGTTAAGAGAACAAATAAGTTCATCCAGAGAGGGTGAAGCCAGGCTGCTCCTTGAAGGCAGAGATTCTGACGTTTCATCTGACATACTTTGGACATGTTGCTAGGCGGGATCAGTCCTTGGAGAGGGACATCATGCTTGAGAATGTGGAGGGACAATGCAAGAGAGGAAGACCCTGGATGATGTGGATTGATTTAGTGACTGGGGTAATGGAAGTAGGTGTATCTATCAGAGATAATGAGATTGGCACAGGATAGAGCAAGGTTTAGGGCCATTGTACATAGGGTCACTATGAGTCACAGGCAACTCGATGGCATATAACAACAACATACAGATCTAATAGATATGGAGGAAGGATGCAACTCTAATGCACACCTTTCCTGATTTTAGACCATGTAGTGTTCTCTTGCACTGTTCACATAACAGCCTCTTAGTCTAGGTTTCGCAGGACCATATTTTAAATGTTCTGAGATTCACATTCTTCTTAATGTTAGCCATAATTTGTCCATTTGAGCCACATAGTCAAATACCTTTGCATTTGACTTAGATACTTAGAGCAAAATCTTGAATGATCCAGGAAACATCAAAAGAAGAAGGAAATGCACAGAATCACTATACCAAAAAGAATTGGCCAACCCTCATACTTCAAAAAGTAACTTATGATCAAGAGCCAATGGCAATGAAAGAAGTTCAAATTGCACTGAAAACACTGGCAAAGAATAAGCCCCTAGTAAAAGATGTGGTTATTATGTGCCTTCGAGTGGCTTGAGATTCATAGCGACCCTATGTACAACAGATACCAATTAACATGTTTCAAATGACAGAAGTAGCCTTGGATGTGCTTACCAGTCTATGCTAGGAAATTTAGAAGACATCTGCCTGACCAACTGACTGGAAGAGATCCATATTTGTTTCCATTCCCAAGAAAAGTGATCCAACAGAATGTGGAAACTATCAAGCAATATATTAATATCAGATGAAAGCAAAATATTTCTGAAGATCATTAAAAAATGGCTAGAGCAGAACTGCCAGAAGTTCCAGCTGGATTTAAAAGGGGCTGTGGCACCAGGGGTGTCATTGCTGAGGTGATAAGGATTCTGGCTGATAGCAATACGAGAAGAATGTCTATTTGTGCTTTATTGACTATGCAAAGGCATTTGATTGTGTGACTGCAATGATCATGTGTGTGCCTTAACTATTCATGATGTAGCTTTTATTTCTTTAGGATATTTACCTAGTAGTGGGATGGCTGGATCACATAGTATTCCTATTTTCAACTTTTTAAGGAAACAACAAACTAATTTCCATTGTGGTTGCATTATTTTACATTTCAACCCACAGTGTATGAGAGTTCCAATCTCTCCACACTCTCACTCATATTTGTTGTTTACTGTCTTATTTAACTTTGCTATTGTTGCTACAGGGAGATGACATCTGATTGTTGTTTAGTTTTGCATCTCTCTGATAACTATTGATTTTGAGTTTTCTTCTAATGGACCGATTCAGCAAAGTGGCAGAATTCAATATTAACATACAAAAAATCAGTCCGATTCCTTTACAGTAACAAAAAGAACTCTGAAAAAGAAATAACAAAAACAATGCCATTTACAATTGCTACCCAAGAAATTAAATACTTAGGAATAAATCTAGCCAGATATACAAAAAACCTACACAAAGAAAACTTGGAAATCAAAAGAGCCCAAATAAATGGAAGAATATACTGCGCTCACAGATCATTCACTCATTTTCATCACGTTGGAAATGATTGCCGTGTGGAGTTGGAACAGATTCACAGTTGGTCCTCTCTCAAGTTTTCAGAGATTGTAAATCACATAGGAGGAGATTGCCCATCTTTCTCCTACAGGGCACCAAATTCAAATTGCCTGCCAATGCAACTCCTTACCCACGAGCCTACCAGAACTCCCTCTTCTCATAGTTAGAAAGATGTAATATTGGAAAAAAGGAAATATGATGAAAAGTAATCTCCAGATACAGTGCAATCCCAATTCTGCTTTCATAATTATTTTTCACAGAGGTATGAAATGTAATCACCAACTTCATATGAAGAGGAAAAGAACCCAGATGTGTCAAGCAATTCTGAAGGGAAACAAAATAGGAGACCTTACACTTCTGATCTCAAAAACTATTTTATTATTTGATAAAATGTATATCATATTCAACATTTCAGACTACCTACTGGTAAAATCTTCAAGCCAATGTTTAGCTGCAGACTGTTGCTTTAATAAATGGGTGACTCATTGCAACCATTGTGTTTGCATACCGGTGAAGGTACTCCAAAGAAGTTGATATATTTAGAAGGACTAGAAATGTGCTTTCTAAGCTTTAAAATGCTTTCACCTCATAAATATTGCAAAAGTATGATGTCTTTCTATAAAATTATTGTTGTTGTTGTTGTTGTGTGCTATTGAGTCACTTGCGACTAATAGCGACCCTATGTACAACAGCCCTAAACTCTGCTCTGTCCTGTGCCAATCACACTGTCTCCAACACACCCATCCTGACTACCCGAGTCACTGAATCAATCCACCTCATAGAGGGTCTTCCCCTCCTACACTGTCCCTCCACCCTCCCAAGCATGATGTCCCTCTCCAGGGACCGGTCCCTCTTTACAACGTGTCCAAAGTATGTTAGACGGAGCCTCAGAATCTTTGCCCCCAAGGAGCCACCCAATTTGACCCTTTCCAGGATAAATCTATTTGTTTTCCTAGCAGTCCATGGTACCCTCAATACTCTTCTCCAGCACCACAGCTCAAAGGTATCAATTCTCCTTCTAACCTCCTTAGTCATTGTCCAACTATCTGATGCATAACAAGTGATAGCAAAGACCATGGCTTGTATCAGACACACCTTAGTCTCCAGAGAGACACCATTGCTCTTCATTGGAGGGGTTTCTAACAGCAGACTTTCCCATGGCAATACGTCTTTTAATTTCCTGGTTACTGGTGCTGAGAGTGTTGACTGTGGAGCCAAACAAATTAAAGCTGTGAACAATATCAATCTCTTCTTAAATTTATATTTCTTAAAATGAATAGTCTATATTATAATTACCATATAAACTTGGACTTGAAAAACAACCCATTTTCCAACCAAAGCTAGCCAGTCATTTCCCATTTTAGAGCAGTTGTAATATCCAAATTCTGCTTTTTACATTTTACCTGGTTTGTAGACAGCTATGAAACTATATTCTTGATTGAAAATGCTCATTAAATACAAACAAAATTTGCAGTTTCTTTTTATCCATGCTCATTTTACATGCTTTTCTGAGCCTCGTCTTTTAAAAACTTACATGCTTGATTTTTTTGAGCCAATTAGTATAATTTGAGCTTCATCCAAAGGCTTTTCCAAGATAATAACATGCCAAGGATAATAAGATGGATGAAACGAACATCTCTAAGAATATTAAAAGACCAGTTATCCTTCATTAAGGGTTCATCGGAGTCATTTTGTGACTCTGCGTAGATGCTGCAGATTCTGATTCTGTAGATTCAGAGAACACATTTTGAAAACATTCTTCCAGTATATTCTGTTGTTGTTGTTGTTGTTGTGTACCATCGAATTGGAACTGACCCTTAGGCTGATCCTTGGGCAGGTTTTCAGAGGCAGTTAATTGCACAGAAGGAGATTGCCCAGCCTTTTCCCATGGAGCAGCTGGTGGCCTTGAACCGCATGCTTTGGAGATTGCAGAGCAGCTTTTTGCCACTAGGCACTAGAGCTCCCTAGTGTGCAACCTGCTTAAGAACCAATTTCTGCTCAATCAAATGTTTTCAGACATTTATAAGTAGCAAAATACACTGATGATTTTTTTCTCTGATCTTCAATTATCCTTTGAAATGTTTCCATAATTGTTTACTCAATCCTTTCTGCTGATCCTTAGAGGGGATTGTGTAAACAATCACTGAAACATTTCAAAGACTAATTGCAGATCAGAGAAGAATCAAGAATATGCTCTGTGTAGTGAAATTTTGCACAAATGAGTTCCTAATATATGCCGAGTTATTTGTTGTATTTGCTTTTATCTCTGCTGTGAGTATAATTGTAGCTTAATTGTTGCTTTCACACAGGCAATTGTTATTGTTCTTGTTATATACCACAAAGTCAGATCCGATCCATAGCTGACCCTTTGGTGGGTTTTCAGAGGCAGTTAATCAGGTCAGAGGAAACTGTTCATCCTTTTCTCATGGACCAGCTGGTGGCTTTGAACCATGTGCCTTCAGAATTGTAGCACAACTTTTTACCTCTAGGCCACCAGAGCTCCCTGCAACAGAGAATGTATTTAGTACATGTGCAGTTTGGAGAAAGTCCTTGCAGCAATCTGTGTCTTGGTTTCCCAATTTATAAAAATGGGGAATTTAAAACCAGAAAATACCTATCTCATAGTGTAATGAAGCCATAATGAGGTAAGTGTGTGAATTTCTTAGAACTCTTTTAGGCAATTAGTAAAGGTTACGTAAATGTTAGTAATTACTCATGACACTGTAAGTACAAACACATAGTACACAGGTTACAAATGAAATCTATTCCTGTCTTTAAGATTTTCAGTGAAATTTGAAAGGTTTGAAGCCTCTTCAATTATTTAAAGCCTGCAGGTGCATTAAATGAAAGTCATAGTGAGGAAGAAGTTGGTTCAAAACCAAGGCAAATTTATATAATTTTAATGATCAAGTAGTTTTTCCTAAATTAGATATTTGTAATCCAATAGTAATTGTATTACTATTATGATGCTGCCTAGTATTCTGCTACCTGTAGCCAACTGGCTGTAGAAAGATTATAAGATGATAGATAGATAGATAGATAGATAGATAGATAGATAGATAGATAGATAGATAGATGATAGATAGATAATGATAGAATAGTAGATAGATGATAGATAGATAGATAGATAGATATGATAGAATCATAGATAGATAGATAGATATGATAGAATAGTAGCTAAATAATGATCAAATAGTAGATAGATAGATAGATAGATATGATAGATATGATAGAATTGATATGATATGATATGATATGATATGATATGATATGATATGATAGATAATAGATAGACAGATAGGGTTAGGGTTAGAGTTAGGGTTAGGGTTAGGGTTAGGATTAGGGTTAAGGTTAGGGTTGACTCTGATTCATAGATGGAGACATTGCCTAATTCTTTCTAATGGCTCCAAATCATAGACTTAAGTCCTTACAGAAAAAGACATCTATTTGGTGCTGCAGGGAGAATAACAGTTTTAAGGCTAAGTGTTGGTTCCATTACTAGAAGGCCTAATACTCCCACAGTAGGTTGTTGTCAACCCCACAAACCACGTCTGTTTCAACTAAAGTAAGGACTCCATTTCCCTTACAAGGCAATGATTTACAGTCTGGATGCTCACTTTATAGTCTTTAGCTGTAAAAGCATCAATTCCAGAAACATCAGTGGTTCATAATGTTCCAATTAATCCATCATTTATTGGGTCCAGAAATATTCTTTTTATCACCAATATCATACATCACAAAATACTGTCAGTGAACAGCATTGAAAGGAAAATGAGAAGATGATGATGATGATTACAATAATTATGATAATTTGTAATCTACCCTTGATACATATATATGTTTGGACTTAATTTTTTTGTACTGAAATTAAACATGTATACTGGATATTTGAAAAGGAGATAGCACCTATCTCCATACCTTTTCAACCTGTATGCAGAACAGATTATCCGGGAGAATGGGCTCTATGAGGAGAAATGTGGGGTCAAGATTAGTGGACGATTTATCAACAATCTGTGTTATGCAGATGACACAACCCTGCTTGCCGAAACTGAGGAAGACCTGAAGCACCTGCTGCAGAGGGTCAAGGACTGCAGCCTCCAATATAGACTGAGGCTCAATGTCAAGAAGACAAAGATTCTCACCACTGGACCAATTCGCAGCATCAGGATGGATGTTAAAGAGATTGAGATTGTTCACAGCTTTAGTTTGCTTGGCTCCACAGTCAAAACTCTTGACACCAATAGCCAGGAAATTAAAAGACACATTGCCATGGGAAAGTCTGCTGTTAGGGACCTCTCCAAAGTACTAAAGAGCAATAGTGTCTCTCTGGAGACTAAAGTGCACTGATACAGGCCATGGTCTTCATAATCACTTGTTATGCATCAGAGAGTTGGACAATGACCAAGGAGAATAGAAGGAGAATTGATGCCTTTGAGCTGTGGTGCTGGAGATGAGTATTGAGGGTACCATGGACTGCTAGGAAAAACAAACATATTCATCCTGGAAAGGGTAAACCAGGTGGCTTCTTGGAGGCAAGGATTCAGAGGTTCCGTCTAACATACTTCGGACATGTTGTGAGGAGAGACCGGTCCTTGGAGAGGGACATCATGCTTGGGAGGGTGGAGGGACAGTGCAGGAGGGGAAGGCCCTCTATGAGGTGGATTGATTCAGTGACTGGGGTAATCAGGATGGGAAGTGTCAGAGACAGTGCGATTGGCACAGGACAGAGCAGAGTTTAAGGCTGTTATACATAGGATCACTATGAGTCGCAAGTGACTCAATGGCACATAACAACAACAACAACAACAACTGGATATTTTCAAATTGTGTCTTAGAAAACTCTTTCTTAGCCTTTAATAAGTAAACCCAGTTCTACTTCTTAATTGTTATAAAACAGGACTAACATGGGGTTGGGGGAAAACTAAGAAAAGAAGGGATAAAAAAATGAACGCTGCATTGGAACAGGGGGAGGAAAGAACTGTTTAAAAGGAATATATTAGGCATTATTTGTATGACAACAGTCCATAAGACGTGCATAATAACGTGGACTGGGGGAGGGAAGAAATTATGCAACAATAAATTAATATTTTTTAAAAACCATTTTTATCCTGGTTTACTTACAAATTTCATATACATTGTTTTTCATATCAGATCTTTCCCATTTCCTTAACTCCCTCCTCCTTTTTTCACCAATCAAATTGTGTGACCCTATGATTACGTCCCCCCCATCCTCACCCCTGTGCTTCCCCCCGCCATTTAGATCCTCATACATGTTCTACTAGTTATCTATTTCTACAAACTTGGTCTTCCACGGTATTTGTCCTTAAGGTACTGAGTTAGTTCACTTAGCATGATGCTTTCCAGTCCTTCCCAAGTTAGGTAGTGATTTACAAAATCATTGCTCCTGCATGCTTAATAGTGTTCCATCATGTGTATGTTCCATAATTTCTCAATCTATTTGGTTGTAGTTGGACATTTGAGCTGTTTCCATGTTGTTTCTTGTAATGGTATATAACGTTGCTATGAACATTGTGAACAGAGGGAGTAGGTAGGAAAACGTGCAACAATAAATAAATGAAAATTCTAATTTTTCTGTAGATCTTTGTTACAATAACTCTCTCTATATATAAATATGGGTATAGATATGGATATGGAAATGGATATGGGATAGATTAGATAGATAGATAATAGATAGACATAGATATATAGATCTATAGATATAGATATATTGCTTGTTGTTGTTGTTTTATGCCATCAAGTTGCCTGTGACTCATAGAAACCCTATGTACAAGAGCCCTAAACCCTGCTCTATCCTGTGACAATCTTACTGTCTCTGACATACCTAGCCCTTATTACCCCAGTCACTGAATCAATCCATCTCATCCAGGGTCTTCATCTTTTGATCTGTCCCTCCACCCTTCCAAACATGACATCCCTTTCCAAGGACCGGTCCCTCCTTGCAACATGTCCAAAGTATGTTATATACTTCAGAATCTCTGCCTCCAAGGTACAGCCTGGTCTTTCCCTCTCTAGAATGAACCTGTTTGTTCTCCTGGAAGTCCATTTTATATTCAATACTCTTCTCCAGCACCACAGCTAAAAGGCATCAATTCTTCTTCTATCATCCCTAGCCATTGTCCAACTTTCTAATGCATAGCTAGTAATTGCAAAGACTATGGCCTGGATTAGGTGCACCTTAGTCTCCAGACTGACTTCATTGCTCTTCAGTACTTTGGAGAGGTCTCTATTAGAAGACTTCCCGATGCAGTTCATCTTTTTATTTCATAGCTGCTGGTACCAAGAATTTTGAAAATAAATCTATATATTAAATTATGTATATATGTATGTGCTTGTATATACACATATACATACAACATTATGTTTATGTGTACACATACATATACATTCAACATTATGATAGATGGAGTAAAGAGTGAAACTTGGATCCACAGTCAAAACTCTTGATACCAGCAGTCAGGAGAGAAAAATATTAATGACAGTGGAAAAAACTGTTGTCAGGGACCTCTTTCAGAGTACTAAAAACCAAGGATGTCAGTTTAAAAATTAAGGTGCACCTAATTTAAGTCATGGTCTTTCCAATTATTTGCTATGTATCCACAAGTTGGACAATGACTAAGGATGACAGAAGACTTGATACTTTTGATTTGTGATGTTGGAGAAGAGTGTTTTTTAATATCCTAATTGACTAAGAAAACAAATCGATCTGTTCTGGAAAATGTTAAATCAGGGTGCTTTTTGGATGCAAGGATGCTGAAACTCCATCTGATGTACTTTGGGCATGTTGTAAGTAAGGATTATTCCTTGTAAGACATCATGCTTTAAAAGGCATAGGATTAGTGTAAGAGAGGAAGACCCTCAATGAGACGGATTGCAGAAATGAGCTCAAGTATGTTGGAAACTGTGAAGATGGCACTGGACAGGATAGGGTCCAGATCTGTAGTTCATAATGTTTTGAATCATGTTAAATTCAATGGCACCGAACAACAAAAATATATTTCCTTTCTAGTTTGATTCTGAAAGGCATTTGTTTTAAAGCCACACACACAATATTTATCAACCAAAGACTTTGAAAAGGTATCTTGTCTTAATTTCCCACAACTAAAAGTTATAACTTGTTCTGGAGGAACCTGTCCTTGAAAGCTGGCTGTATGTAAGGTCAGTGCAAAGATCAAGACCATTTGTTTTTTTCTTTTTTTGAGTGAAATAGTGAGTCCTGCCTTTGTACTTTCTCTAAAGCCAACATTCTGTTTTTATGAAGGAAAATGTAGGTGGAGAGAATATGAAGTAGAGATATGAGAGTGTATTACAACTGAGAAAAATCCCTCACCAGTAATAGAGATTTTATTTTTCCTGTTATGAAAAATATGATAATTCTATGAAAGCCAGGTTAATGCTGCTGTTATTGTTACTGGTGGCTGGGGAAACAGCTATTTGGTCTGCGGAGGGTATTAATAGAACTGACATTTTACTAGAACAGCAGGAAATTCATAAAAGTATTTTCAGACTCACAAGTCAACATGTACATGTTGTGATGGTTGTTAGTTGCTGTTGATTCAACTATGACTCACAGTGACTCTATGAACATCAGATCTGAAACTTTACCCTATTCTGTGTCATTCTCAAGTACATATATATTCTTACAATATATACATACCTAAAGATTAATCATATACAAACCAAGTATGCATGTGTGAGGCACCTTGTACATTAAGTTACAGAAGAAATTGGAGCCTCAAGTGAGATAACTCAGGACAGACTTCTCCAAACTAGCAAAATAAATGTTTTAAAGTGAAAAGACTCTAGAAGCAATGTTAATGAGGGATGTAACTTGTATCCACATCCATTATAAACCACTTTAATCTACCAATAGCTTATTAACTCAGCAAATCTACTTCTACAAATAAACATAGACCAAGGAATTTTATTTCTTAAGAAAGTAATTTCTCACACTGCTTTTCTTTCTATCATTTTTGTTTTACTCAAAATTAAATATACTGACAAAATACCTTTGTACTGAGTATTGGCACAGTTTGGCAATTGCCAGAAGCCAGTAAATCTGGAGAGTGGGCATACCATAGCAATGATGCTAGAGGCACTTTTAATTTCTAACATTTGGCAACTCAGTAGAGAAACTTAATAAAAATTCCCAGGGGCGGATACAGTTCCATTTTTCATGTCCAAAATTAGTCCTAACAGTTTCTTCCCCCACACCCCCTTGGTTTTTCGACATCTAATAGGGTTGAGGTTCCCAAGAACAGATGGTTTTTCTATACTTGTGAGAACCATGTAAGTACTTCTGTTTTTTTATTTTCCACTCAGAGATAAATTACCAAAGTCTGGGTATGGGTAATTTCATCTTTTTTCTTCATCAAAATGCCTATATTTTTTAGAAGAAAAGTAGCATGAACATTCTAATCTCTCCACATCCTCTCCGCCTTGCTATCCTGTTAAACTTTGCCACTACTACTGCAGTGAGATGGTATCTCATTGTGGTTTTGATTTGCAGCTCTCTCATTGCCAGTGATTTTGAGCATTTCTTCATGTGTCTGTTGGCCATCAGAATGTCTTCTGGGAAGTCTTTACTTGTCTTTTGCCTATTTTGTAATTGGGTTATCAGTCTTTTCTTCTGGAGGCCCAGTAGGATTCTGTAAACTTTTGTTATGAGACCCTTTTCTGAGATAGTATTGTCAACTGATTTTTCCCAGTCTGTAGAGTTTCTTTTCACCTTATTGGAAAAAGGTTTTAATGTACACAGATATTTAATCTTTAGAAGGTCTCAATCATCAATTTTATCCTCTCCAGTTTGTGCATTTCTGGCTTTATTTGTCAGCTTCTTTATACCATAGGATAGGCCTTCTAAGCTTGGTTATGCATGGCTGGTGAGATTGTAAAACGGTATAACCACTCTGGAAGGCAGTTTATTGTTTACTCAAAAAAGTTAAACACAGGAACTCCATATGACCCAACTATTCCACTGCTAGGAATATACCCCAACAAAATTAGAACTGAGACACGAATGGAGATTTTTTTTTCCTCAAGCATTTCACCACGTGTATTTCTTTTTATGCAGTCTAAGCTGAGAATGTCATGTAAATTGGTCACTGAAAAATGCAGTAATTTAATTTTTCTTCAATCAAAATAAGAAACAAAGCCTATTCAAAATCTATTAAATTTTGAAGGTTTTACAACATGAAGTAGAGATTTGAACACCAAGGTTCATAGCAGTATTATTCACCACCACAAGAACATGGAAACAGCACAAATGTCCACCCACTGAATGGTTTGAGAAATTATGGTATATTCACACAATGGAATGCTATGCAGCACTTAGGAGCAATGATTTTAAAACTACTGCATAACTTGGGGCAACACTGGAAAGCACTATGCTTAGTAAACTAAGTCTCATAAGGACAAGCACTGCATAAGACCAATATTATAAAACTAGAAAGATAATTAGTAAAATGTGTATGGGAATTTGAGGGAGGAAGGGGTGGGAACATAGGGGTAAGAATGGGCAGGGGGGAAATCACAGGGTCACACAATTTGATGGATCGAGGGAGGAGGCAAAGGAAATAGGAAAGATCATGTAGGAACCTGAAAAGGTGGGGTAAGGGTGGGCATAGTCCAATGGTGATAGATTTTACAAATCACAATGTATAGGAGCATAATTCTATGACACAAAATGTCAATGAAGGCAAGTGTGGAACACACACATGCCAAACACTACAAATGTACACAAATGAAATGCAATGTATATGAATAATAATGTACAGACCAACAGGGGGTTGGAGGAAAAGGAGTAGTGTCCACAGAATAAGACTTCTGATAGATAGAAGAGAGAGAGAGAGAGAGAGAGAGAGAGAGAGAGAGAGAGAGAGTCAGTCTCTTGGTCTGACTCCTTACAGAAGCCACAAACATTGCCAACATCACGGAATTCCAGGATTAAATGATCTGTAGACAGGGTCGTCTGCTGCTATTTCTCATTGGTTTTAGGTTTTGTCAGGGTTTTGTTTTAACGTTACAGTTTTCTTTAGGAAGTCCTATAAGTAATAAGTGAATACATTATCATTTCCTCTCTTAGAGTAAGAATTGGGCTTTGTCACCCTTCTCTTCCTTTCCCACCTGCTAACTGGCCACCTTCTCTGTTCCCATTCCCAATCCTCTTATCTTTTGCAACTTTTGCCTTTCTCTCCTCTTCTTCCTAAATAGTGAAGAATAGAAACTCAATTTGGCTCAAGTTCTTGACACACAGCAAGACAGGACAAAGGCTTAAAAAGCTCTGACTCAAAAAAAAAAAAAAAAAAAAGCTCTGACTCAATAGCAGGTTGTATGCTAGATACATACTAAGAGGGGGAGAGGAGAGCTCTGGTGGCCTCGTGGTAAGGAACCGCATTCCTGACCCAAAGGTACCCGGTTACAATCCACTAGCTTCTCCATGGGATAAAGATGGGCAGTCTCCTCCCATGTGATTTACAGCCTATGAAAACCTGCTGGAGGGTCAGCTATGAGTTGTTTCTGACTCAGTGATACACAACAGTAAGAGTGAATGAGGTAATATGACGTGCAAGCTCACAAGTATCAGGAAGAATTTCCCCACTTCTCTGACATGCGTCACCACCCCTACTTCTATCTTTTGATGTTCTTTGAATTTTGGTTCCATTTTAACAGTTCACACAGATCTCTCCTTCATCAATAACAATAATGACCATTTGGTAAGAGTACTTTTCCTCATTTTCTTTTACTTTTCCTCATTTTCTATTTACAAGTATTCCTTAACTCCTTACATGCACCTAAAATGTTGAAGATATAGGGAACCAAAGCAGAACTGATAAACACCAGTGAACAGAAGAGTTAGGATGGAGAACTTCAGAAAGCTGCAGTCTCTGTATGCTATTTTGGCAAGGATGGTATTGATTTTTTACTAATAGAATTTCTAAAATTTTGTACTTAATAGGCTTTGTTCTTTTTGTCCTCAGAAAATAAATGAGGAACACTGAACTGCCTTATCAGGCCAAATTAAAGAGTGTTTTGCTGCTGTACAATCATCTCCTTTTCCGTCAGAATACTTCTAAAAATAGCATGCAGTCTATGATTTCAGTGTAAATTCTGTATTCTTTCTATATTGGTGAAAAAAATCTGTTTTGCACAGCTAATTATTTTAAATGAGCCAGAACAGAGATTTTCAAAGAAACATAGAATTGTACAGTACTATGTTGTAAAACTAATCATTATATGTAGTCTCATTACTTAGACATTTTTAAACATGTCATAGTTGTCTACGGGATTCAGGAATAGAGATTGTGTATTAGATGATTATCACACATCTAGGAAATAGATTCAGAATGCTTCTTAGGACAGAGGGTAGACAGACTGTGTCTCAAATACTTTAGTTATGTTTTCGAAAGCAGCCAGTCCCTGAAAGACTTTATACTTGGTCAAGTAGAGGGTCATTTAAAAAAAAAAGAGAGACCCACAAAGATATGTATTGACAGAGTGGCTGCAACAATGGACTCATACATAGCAATAGTTATAAGGATGGCAATGGATTAGGTGGCTTTTCATTCTATTTTGCATAGAGTCATGATGAATCAGAATCAACTCAAAGCACAAGAAGAAAGAATACAGACACTGTCTTTGTGAGCTTTCGTCTAGAAAATTTGCTTTGCATTCCAGCTTTCCTAGTACAATAATAATACTGACCTGCTTCCTAAGTAAACTGTCACAGTCATTGCTGAGGAGCATTTCAACTGATAAGTTAGTGAAATAAGAGAAAATGATTAATGAGGATAACAACGGAAAAGCACTCAGCAAAAAGCATCTATTGTATTCACAGGAGAAAGAATGAAAAACAAAGGTTCTTGCTTCGACTGTACCCTGTTATTCTTTCAGTAATGACTCTTTGGACATTTAAATTGAAAAATTAAATGTTTTTAAGATTCAGAGGAGAATTTAACTTCCAATCCCAATTTTTCACTGTACTAAATATTGTCTTTATCTTTTTGGTTTTTTTTTTTTTCAATTTTCAAGGTATACCTTACAAAATGAAATTATACTAAATACTTCTTTCCTCCTAGAAAATAGACTTTAAATAGCCTTGCATCATGTGCATCATTGCAAAGATCAAGCATCTATGGGCATCGTCCTGAGCAGTTCAGCTAGTATGGATGCATACTAGTTCCTCCTTCATTTTGCCTAGAACTTTTTATTCTCCATGTGGTTGTACCTCAGTATTTGTCAGTCTTACTTAAGGAATCATTCAGGGTTCACAATATATTTCCCTAATAGCTTTTGAAGCTTCATCTGACATATTTTGGACAAGTTGCAAGGAGGGATCAGTCCTTGGAGAGGGATGCCATGCTTAAAAAGGTGGAGGGACAGAGAAGACCCTCGATGAGATGGATTGATTCAGTGACTGGAGTAATGGGGATAGGTGTGTCAGAGGCAATAAGATTAGCACAGAATAGAGCAGGGTTTGGGGATCTTGTACATAGGTTCACTATGAATTACAGGCTACTAGATGGTACATAACAGCAACAACAATAATAGCCTTTGCTGGGAATTTATAAATTCTATCATAGCTTTCTATAATCACAATTACTTTTTTCTCTCTCTCAATGGTCTATACATTTTTGTAACATAACCCATTGCTACTTTATCAATTCTAACTCATGGTGAACCTATGTGTTTTAGGCTATGTTCTCTAGAAAAGTAAAACCAATGAGGGTGTGGAAGGAAGAGGGAGCGAAGAACAGAGGAAGGGAGGGAGGGAGGTAGAGAGTGAAAGAGAGGCATGGAAGGGAAGGAGGGGGGAGAGAGAGAGAGAAAGATTGGTTAAGCTTAAGAAAATGAATCATGTAGAAGTCCAGGTCCATAGATCAGATCATCTCAGGAGATACTCCTTTTGGCTCATGTAACTGCATAACAAGGCCATCAGGTAAGACAACAGTTCGTTGGCTTCAAGTTTGATGAATTCAAGGGCAGCAGGTAAGGCATATCACTGATTCAAGTCCAAAGAAATAGAGTTAATGAACCCAGTGCAGGTTCCAAATTCAACAAAAGCAAGACGGCTTTGCCAAGATGTCCGCATGTATTCTGTGTAGGCCACAGCCCCAGTAAAACTCCCTTTCAGTTGATTGGCTGTCCATAGCAGATCTCATCACGGAGATAATTACATTATGCAAAAGGAATGATTATATTATAAAATATTTTATAAAGGGAATAATGACAGTGCAGAGGATTTCATCATAACTGCTAAACCTGAGAACCCTAGGCAGCAAAGTTGACACAAAATCTCACCCATTCTATCATGTATAATCAAGTAACCAAGTAGAAAGGTTTTCAATGCCTATGATCTTTACAGAAGCAAATTGCCAGACCTGTATCTATAGCACCACTGGTTGATTTAAGCCATTGACCTTTAGGTTGGTTGTTGTGTTAGACACCATCATTCGAGTACAACTCATAGCAACACTATGAACAATAGACCTGAATCCTGCCCTAATTTGTGTCCTTATCATCATCTGTTGGACACTTGAGCTCATTGCTCTAGTTGCTGGTTCAGTGCAGTCCCTTGAGAGTCTTCCTCTCTTTTGCTGGCCATCCATCTTTTCAAATGTGATGACCCTTTCTGACAGTCATCTATAACAACATGTCCACAGTCTGAGAAATTAAGCTTCCTCACCTTTGCCTCCAAGAAGCACTCTGGCTACAATTTTCCCAAGACATATCTGTTCTTTTGGCAGTGCATGGCATACTCAAAACTCTTCTCAAATACCACAACTCAAAGGCATTAATTCTTCATTTGACATCCTTAGTCATTGCCCAGCTCTCAGAGGCATAGCAAGTGTTGAAAGAACTTGAGTCAGACATACCTTTGTCTTCAAACTAACATTATTACTCTTTTTCTCTTTTTTTACATTATTGTTCTTGAGTATTTTAGAGAGGTCCCTGCCAGCAGACTTGCCCAATGCAATACATCTCCTGATTTCCTGACTGCTGGTACCAAGGGTGTTGATTGTTCATCTAATCAAGATTAAATCATTGACAGCTTTAATCCTTTCTCCATCTATCATGAAGCTGTCTATTCACATTGTGGTGAGGACCTCTGTTTTCTTGATATTGAGATGTAATCCATACTAAAGGCTATAGTTCTTGACCTTCTGGAACAAGAAAAGAAAGAAGAGCCCTCCTAAATTTCAGCAAGCAAGATTGTGTCATCTAGGTTAGTAGTCAAATGTAAACTGAGTTTTGCCACCTAAGGACTTTGAGTTTTATTTAACTCAAACTCGTTGCAATTGAATAGGTTCCAACCCACAGCAATCTCCCATTATATTTCAGAGGCTGAAACTCACAATTGGAAGAGATGGGCCATCTTTCTTCCACCAAACACTGGTCAGTTTAAACCAATAGAGACATATAGCCTTTGGTTTAGTATTGCAACTCACTATTGAAAACTATAATAAGGAGACTATCCATTTAATATTAAACCATTTTAGCATTTCTATTCCTTTTTCTGTTCCCACCAATCGTTGGCTGCAATATTTTTATAACTGTAAAGAAAAAGTTCCTAAAATTTTCAAGATTATATTTAAAAACTCCTAATTTTATAAAGTTTATAGTGTTTGTACATATTAGCCATAAGTTGTAGTACCAATAAATGCGTTTTCTATAATATCATGAGAAGATAAAAAATATGTTCACTTATATTATCATTTCCTTAATCATGTCCTAGCAACCTGAACTTCCTGTCAAGAATGTATTGTCTGACCTACACAATCATAAAGTTAGACTTGCACAACATAACTAAAGAGAAATATTATATAGTGATCAAATGCTCATGCCTTCCATAAAATATAGCAGTCCCTAATGTATATCCAACCTAGCAATAAAAACTCAAAACACATGAAACAAAAGCTGATGTTAATAAAAACCAGAAATACAGAACTATAACATTTTTATTAAGAAATTCATAATTACTTTTGCAATATTTTAGAGTAAATAAATGAAAAATTAATAAAAATACAGAAAACCTGAAAAACACTATCAATGATTTGATGTAATTTATGTTTCTAATAAAGAGTGCAATAGGAGAATTAATGCCTTTGAGTTGTGATTTGTGAAGAACTTAATATCCCATGGATTATCAAAAGAACAAACCTATATGACTTGGAGAAGATGCAGCCAGAGTGCTCTTTGGAGGTAAAGATGATGAAGCTTCATCTCACCTATTTTGGGCATATTGTTAGAAGAGGTTATTCCTTGGAAAGGGACATCATGTTAGGAGAAGTGGAGGGTAGGCAAAGGCAAGAACTACCTACCCCTCAACCAGATGGATTGACACTGTCTGCAACAATAGGCTCCAGAATGTCAGAAATGATGAGAATGGCACAAGATAGGACAGAATTCAAATCTGTTGTTCTAGAGTTGCTATGCATTGTACGCGACTCAGTGGCACCTACCAGCAACAACTGATGTTTATAGGACACATAAGACCAAGAGGTAGAACATTCATTTTCAGGTGCACAAAGATAATTCTCCAAGGACTTAAACATTGTCAGCCATAAACGTGCAGGTGGTATAGCACTGGTCTGTGTGTTGCTGTACAGAGGTAACTCGTGGTTGCTGTGATGCTGAAGACTGTGACAGTGATATGCCAGTCATGGTAATGGGTACCCATGGTGGACAGTGTTGGCTGGAGCTTCCCGACTAAATCAAGCCTGGAAGCAGGAGTGGCATCCACTTCCGAAATGGCTTGCCTCCGGAAACTCTATGTACGAACAGTGCTTAGGCTGTTTGTTCATAGGGTCACTATGAGTCGTCTATGACTCGACGACTCCAAACAACAACAACAACAGCCATAAAACAAACCTTAACAAATATCAAAAGTTGTAATTACACAAATATACTCTTGAACCACAATGAAATCACACTAGAAGTCAAGAATATATTTAGAAAATTCTCTGTATTGTTGTTGTTTTTACGTGCCATTGAATCACATGAAACTCATAGCAACCCTGTGTACAATAACTCTGAACCCTGCACTGTCTTGAGCCATAACTGACTCCGACACACCTACCCCCCTTATCTCAATTACTGTGTCAAATCTATTTCATCCCAGATCTTCCCTTCCTGCACTGTCCTTCCACACTTCCAAGCATGATGTCCTTCTCCAAGCACTGGTCCCTTCTGGCCACATGCCCAATGTATGTGAGACAGAGTTTCAAAATCCTTGCCTCCAAAGAGCAACTTGGTTTCACCCTCTCCAATACAGACCTGTTTGTTTTCTTGGTGGGCCATTGTATGTTCAGTATTCTTCTCCAGCATCACAAGTCAGAAGTATAGATCCTTTTTCTGTCATCCTTTGTCATTGTCCAGCTCTCTAATACATAGCAAGTCATTGTAAAGAACATGGCCTGGATCAGATGCACTTTAGTCCCTAGACTGACATCACTACTTTTTAGGACTTTGGAGAGGTCCCTGACAGCAGACTTCCCAAATGCAATTTGTCCCTGACTGCTGGTACCAAGAGTGCTCATTGTGGAACCAAGCAAGCTGAAATTGTTAACATCAGTCTTTTCTCCACTTATTATGGTGCTGCCAATTGGCCCAGTGGTGAAAATCTTTGACTTCTTGATTTTCCTATATAGTTGAAAATAAACTATGAGTCAAAAGAATGCTCTAAAATATATTTAGTTGCAAGTTTACAAAAAAAAATTCCAGAAAAATGTGTAGATGCAAAGAAAGCATTGCCTTTAGTATTAGTAGAAGATATTTATAGAGTCTTAAATCAATGAAATCAATAGCTGATTCTTTGAAAAAACTTAATAAAATTGGTAAACACTGAGTCAAACTAATCAAGAAAAAATGCCACGACTGAGAAAAAAGGGACATCATTACAGATCCTATTACATGAAAACAATAGCAAGGGAACACTGTGAATAACTCTATTCCCAGAACTATGATAAATTAGTTGAAATGGAAAAATTACTTCAAAGACACAAACTGCCAAAATATAGATTGAATAAGCTAAGCTGAATAAAAAGTCTATTAAACGAATTAAATTTGTAGTGAAATCCCTCCCACACACAATGTGTATGACTCAGAACAGCTTTACTAAAGAATTTAGAGGAAAAATAATAGCAACTTTACAAAACTCTCCCAGAATTTTGGGGAACTCTTTCTTGTAGAAAAAGAAGTAACACGTTTCAACACATTTCATGTTGCCAGCATTTTACTAACAGCAAAGAACATAAACATCTAATAAGAAAAGAAGACCTATATCTCACGTAGAGAGCTCTGGTGGCTTAGTGGTAAGGAACTGCACTGACAATGCAGAGGTGCACATTTCAAATTCACGAGCTGCTCCACAAGAGAAAGATTAAGTTCTCCACCTGCGAAATTTAATGCCTCTGAAAACCCTGGAGGGTCAGCTATGGGTCAGTTCCAACTGGACGATACACAATAGTAGCAATAACATGTCCCCTTAACAAAATTCTCAAAAAAATAGAATGCAATGATATGTGATAAAATAATGTCATCTCCAAGTTGAGTTTATTCCAGAATACAAGACCATTTAAATATTGAAAAATCTATTAACATAAAAGTTAATATAGTGTATTATACCAGAAGGTAAAAAAGCAAAACCATACAATTATCTTAAAACTAAACAATAACCTTTTGACACATTTCAATGTTGATTCATGATACTCTCAGCAAACTTACAACAACAGAAAAATTTCCAAACCTGATCAAAGTTATCTATAAAAGTCTGAGAGTGATAAGATCTTATTGTGCCAAGAAGTCCCTGGGAGATGTGAAAAGTGTAAGTGCTCACTGCTAACCAAAAGGTGGTTGGTTTGATTCCTAGTTGTGTGTGCAAACTCAGCAATTACAAACACTATGACACACAGTTTTATTCTAACTCACATGAGGTTACCATGAATCAGAATAGACCTGGTAGCAATGCCATACTTAATAAGGAAAGACTAAATACTTATCCTTGAAGGTCGTCGTGGAAGCAAGGAGGTCTGCTTTTAACAGCCCAATTAAGCATTGCACTGAAAGTCATAGCTAGTATATATAATAAGGCAAGAAAAATAAATGCAAGGCATGTAGATTGAAAAGAAAAAAATAAAATGTGTCTACTTACAGATGACAGGATTGTCTATGTTCTCTTAAAGAATCTATTAAAACACCTTAACAAAACTAACATATGAGCTTAGAATGTGTACATGATACAAGGTCAATCACTATTCAAGGATAAAAAGTGTTTCTATAAACTATTAATGAACCACTGGAAATTAAAATACAATGCACTTACAATAACTTCAAAACATGAAATATTTTGGAAAAATATTTTAAAATTATGGGGAAAAGCTATACCATAAAAAAAGTAAAAAACACTAATAAAAGAAAACCTATAATGACCCCAATATTAGTTCATAAAATATAATGTATATGAATGATTATATGAAATATGAATGAAGATGGTCTAAAACACAATGTATACAAATTATCATATGCTAGCCAATTTTTAAAAAAAGAAAAACTATAAAATATCAAGACTTGCATGCCTAGTAGATCCTGGTAGAACCCCAAAGACTGTGGCCCTCAATTGTCCTTCAAACTCGAAACAAAAATCACCCTCATAGTTCTGCTTTCAGTCAACTCTACCAACGCCCTTCTTATAATAACCAACTATATAAGGTTAACAGCGACAGTCTTTGCCAAAGGATAAAATTCAGAAGGTAGGAACAGCTAGGATTGAAGGATTAATATAAATGAGAATGGTAAAGAGGAAGTGGGGAGAGTGTGTGGTAAGCAGTTGTCACATCCTTAATGACTTGTTAAAATTGCAGTGCATTAGAGATTGGAGGCATTATCACCTTACAGTTATGCATGAGACAAATACCTTTCTAGAAGTATGTTTGCCAAAATGTCTTTGATACTACAACTGTATACATCTAGTACATCTGATCTCTTGATGACAGTCATATGAAAACTATGAGATACTTCAGCTTTCCTTTGTCTGAATGAGAATTTTGAAGTTCAAAAACAAAAAATATAGCTGCTTTCAGAGTGAGGGAGACCCCTAGTGGAATTACTATATTTCTTCACATTAGAGGAAAACCAGCTTTCTCTGTCGTTGATATTTGATGTCTCTGTAATTCTCATGCATATTCAAGTATGCTCAAGTTCCATGCCAATAACTATTTGGATCTTTCCAGCCCACAATAGATTTGCCTACACTTTATGTGAAGGTTTTCAACATTAAGGAATCTTGTCTTTTTCAAACCATACTGCATTAGCTAATGAGCAGTCCTCAAAACACCCCCTGACAAGAGCACCAGAATGTTTCTATCCTACAAAATTATAGATCTGATTCCAAAGGAGACAATTACTAAAACCTGTTTTATTGTAGCTGTTTTTAAGACCGTGTTGATTATTTCTAGTCATGAGGAAACAATATCTGATGATTGCATTAAGTTCCCACTCTCACATCCCTATTCAATTGTTCCCTGTTTTGTAACCATTGACTATTATTGACCACCAATTGGATTATCTCCCAGTTATTCAGGGCAGATCATCTCCCCAACCCAGATCCTATAGAAAGTGACTGCTATGAGCTGAAAATTCAGTACAAATAAACTTGTTGCCAAGGAAATGATGCCATCTATTTAAGGCTGTTTTGTAATAGTTAACCAGATTTTGCTTTATACCCTCTTTGTAAATTGTAACTTCTGTAGAGAATTCCATATCTCACAAGCTTGAAACTCATACCAGCCATGGATTTGGTTAATGTCAGTTGTATTTTTGTTTTGTAAAGATTTGTGAAAATAGCACATCACTGTATGAGACAGTGTTTGGACACCTAAAGCAATTATTACACTAATACCACTGTAATTAGAAGTGCCCAGTGAATGCTTAAATGAAAATATAATTGATTTCCAACCAACCAACACTGGTAAGCCAAGAAGAAGTTATAATAGCACAGAGAGAAACATTTGCTTTTAAAAGCTTTAGTTGATGCATTGTTAAAGTTGCTTGGAGTATTAAAATTCATGGAAGTGGCTACAGAATGATGAAGTTGAGAAGATTAGAAAGGGGAGTTCACTGTCAGAGTTTTAGGTTAAACACTAACTCTCTTACCCTTCTGGGTTCTAAACCATCCCTGAAATTTTCTATAGGAATTAGATAGTAAAGCCAGGATGGAAAATGCAGGTTAGGTCTGTGGTCAAAATTGAGCCCGATACTAATTTCCCCCTAATTGAACTTGTCCAGTTTAAAAGAATGTTGGGTGTGTGTATTTTGTGCCATTAAGTTAAGAGCATATTGTTGTTCATTTTATGTGCCACCGAGTTGCCTGCTACTGTACAGCAGCTCTGAAGCCCGCCCTATTCTGAGCCAGTCTCGCTGACTCCAACACACCTACCCTCATTACCCCACTTACTAGTCCATCTCATTCAGGGTCTTTCTCTCCTGTGCCTCCAAGCATGATTTCCTTTTCCAAGGACTGGTTCCTCCTGGCCACATGCCCAAAGTAAGTGAGACGGAGCCTCAAAATCCTCAACTCCAAGGATAAACTTAGTTTCATCCTCTTCAAGACAGACTTACTTGTTTTCTTAAAAGTCCATGGTATGTTTAAGACTCTTCTCTGGCACCACAACTCGCAGGCATCAAATTTTTTTTTTGTCATCCTTAGTCATTGTCCAGCTCTCTAATGCATACCAAGTAATTGCAAAGACCATGGCCTGGATCAGGTGCACTTTAGTTGCTAGACTTACATTGTTGCTTCTCAGTATTCTGGAGAAGTCTCTGACAGTAGTTTTTCCCAAAGCAATTCATCTCTTGATTTCCTGATTGCTGGTGCCAAGAGTGTTGATTGTGGAGCCAAGCAAGCTGAAATTGTTAACAATCTCAATCTCTTCTTCATATACCATGGTGCTGCCAATCGGCCCAGTGGTGAGAATCTTTGTTTTCTTGATATTGAGCTTCAGTTCATGTTGAAGACTACAGTCTTTGACCTTCTGCAGCTAGTGCTTCAGTTTCTCCTCAGTTTCAGCAGGTGAGGTTGTGTCATCTGCATAATGGAGGTTGTTGACACATATGTTGTTTTGTGCCATCAAGTTGCCTATGACTTATAGCAACCCTGTGTACAACAGCCCTAAAACCTGCTCTATCCTGTGCAAATCTTATAGTAGCTGTAAATGCACAGGTTGCTTCTGTGCATGTCCCATAGGGGAAAGTGGGTCTGATTCGGAGCATGGGCAGGAACTGTGAGGGCCTACTTCCTTGAAAGGAGTGAGGGAGGGAGAGAGGAAGGGAGTCAGAAATAAAGGAAATGCTACTCTTCTCTATATGTCTAAAAAGGTGGATGCTCTTAGCCTTTGAAAGAAGACTTGGACCAAGGTAGGAGCCATAGACGTGGATGGGATGAGTCTGAAGGTCACAGTGGAGAAAAGGAAGACAGATAACAGCATGGCCCCTAGAGGTGAGGTCTGTAAACTCCTCCAGTTTGTACCAGTTTTTATAGCCCAGGAAAAAACTGAAAAAACTCAAACTCACTGTTGGTGAGTTGAAACGAACTCATAACTTGCCCTCATTGTTGGTGAGTTGGAACTGCCTCATAGCTGACCCAAGCCATGGTTGTCAGAGGTTATAAATCACACAAAAGGAGAATGTCAGGGAGCTCTGGTGGCCTAGTGGCAAGAAGCTGCACTGCAATCCCAGAGGTGCATGTTTTGAATCCACCAGATGCTGTGCTGGAAAAGGAGAGACAATCTCCTCCTGTACCAGTCAGATCCGATTTGACGGTACATACACAAAAAATAATAATTTTTTTAAATAAAAGGAGAATGTCCATCTTTCTCTCTCAGAGGCACTGATGGATTCAGACTTCCAGATCACCTTTGGGTTAGCAGTGAAGCTTTCTAAGGACTACTCTACCAGATCTCCCTTCCTTGGGTCCATCTCTAGCAGTTTGAAGAGTTCTTGACAGTAGATTATCTCAATGCAACACGTCTTTTGATTGCTTAAGTGTTACTATCATTAAGGGTTGAGATTAGGGATTCAAATAAAATTAAATTGTTGGCAACTTCAATTATTTCCCTGCCATGGCACCTGTAACACCTATGGAAGAATTTCTGTCTTCTTAATGCTGAGATGCAGTCCATATTGAAGGCAGCAGTCTTTACCTTTTGAAGCAGGTGCTTCAGGTCCTCTTCACTTTTAGCAAACAAAGTTGTGTCATCTATATAATGGAGGTTACTGATGAATCTTTATCCTCCAATCCTGATTCCACACTCTTTCCATAAAATTAAATTTCTCTAATGATTTGTTTCAGTTTACAGATTGAATAGACATGGAGAAATGGTATAGCCCTTACACATACCTTTCATGATTTTAAACCATGCAGTACATAGAGGGAGGAGATAAAGGAAATGGGAAGGATCCAGCAGGGATCTGAAAAGACAGAGTAAAGGTCGGAAAAGTCCAATGGTGATTAATTTTATAAAATATAATGCATGGGAATGATTGTATGAAACACAATGTGAAGGAAGAAAAGTGTAAAACACTATGTACACCAGGATTCAGGTTCTCATTGGGAAGTGAGTGAACTTGGTTGTCAGGGAACCAGCCTCAGGATTCCTCCTACCCCTAAGCCTGGGGTGTTGTGGTTCCTTCACTGGGCTGTGAGAGTGAAGACCTGTTGGAGTCACGTGCAGGCTCTTGCTCACTCTGAAGACTGCCCTTTCTCTGGAGCTTCTCAGGGGAGAGCAGAGGATCAGGACTTATGGGGTGCTCAGACTTTGACCCTCAACCCACTGTCTTGGCCTCACTGTCCTTCAGATGTCCAGACTGGGCTGGGGGCCCCTCAGCTGCAGTCTGCCTGATTCCTGCCAGGACCCTCCCTCTGCCTCAAGCACTTTCCACTCGACCCCCATACATCTAAGGAGCTGTTCAGCCACTCACTGGCTGAGAGTGAGCTCTGTAGTGTGCCCTACAAGTTTCCTGAGGAGACCCCCATAGAACAGCTGGAGAAGCTACAGCAGAAGCTGGAGCTGGACATCCTGCTTCAAGCCAAGCAAGACTTCCAGAAGGCAGACAGTGACTTGGACTTAGAGCTGTATAAATAGCAGGCCGAGGGCCAGGGTTCTCGAGGCCCGTGGGAACAAGATGGGCTGTTGGAGTGAGAATTCCAGTGGGTCATCATCTCTAAGGAGGAGAAGTGTGGGGTGCCATTCACAGACCTTCTGGACACAGCCAAGAGTGTGGTGCAGGCCCTCTTCATTTGCAAGAAATACATGGCCCTGTCCTTGCAGAGCTTCTGCACCACCACCTGCCAGTACCTGGCTGAGGAGCCTCTTGAGAGCAGGATCAATGAGCAGTTCCCCAAGACACAGGGGTTTTGGAATAGCACCCATAAGAGCTCTGTGAACCGAACACCATGCTGGGGACATGGGCTACGGGCTGCACATGGTACGCGGAGTGCTGATGCACATCTACCTCCGCAGGGATCTCAGTGAGCATTGCTCAGAGGTGGAACTGCCATACCCAGACCTGCAGGAGTTTGTGTCTGATGTCAACGTCCTGATGGTTCTGATTATCAATGGCCCCATAAAGTCATTCTGCTGCCGGTAGTTGCAGTAGCTAAGCTCTAAGTTCCAGATGCATGTGTCACTCAACCAGATGGAGAGCTGGCACCCAGAAGAAGGTGCCCCACCGAGGTTTCTCCAGCATCCACAAGGTGGACACACACATCCATACCTTGTCCTGCATGAACCAGAAACACCTGCTGCGCTTCATCAAGTGGGCAATGAAGAGGCACCTGGAGGAGATCATGAGTGTGGAGCAGGGCTGGGAGCAGACCCTGCAGGTCTTCGAGAGCATGAATCTCACCACCTATGACCTCAGTGTGGACACGCTGGACGTGCACATGGACAGGAACACCTTCCATTGCTTTGACAAGTTCAATGTCCCGTACAACCCCACTGGGGAATCTGTGCTTTGAGAGATCTTCATCAAGACTGACAACAGAGGTTCTGGGAAGTACTTCGCTCACATCATCAAGGAGGTGATATCTGACTTAAAGGAGAGCAAGTACCAGAAGCTGAGCTGCAGTTCTTCATCTACAGGAGCTCACAGGACGAGTGGGACAAGCTGGTGTGCTGGGCCATGATGCACCACATACACGCCCAGAGTGCACTGACTTGTGCAGGTGCCCGCCTCTTTGACGTGTACTGGACCAAGGGCTGGCTGGCCAACTTCCAGTAGATGCTGGATAACATCTTCATGCCACTCTTTAAGGTCATGTCCACTCTGCCAGCCACCCGCAGCTGCACTTGAAGCATGTGGACAACTTTGGCAGCATGGATGATGAGTCCAAGCCTGAGAACCACATCTTCAATCTGGAGAGCTGGCTTCCTGAGGCATGGGTGGAGGAGGACAATCCCACCACTCCTTTCACCAGCATGGTGGTGCTAAACCACCTGCACAGGCAAAGGAGTTTCCACACATTTGTGCTGAGGCGGCATTGCGGGAGGCTGGGTCCATCTGCCACCTGGTATCGGCTTTCATGCTGGCTGAGAACATCTCCCACAGATCACTGCTGCGTGAGGCCCCAGTCCTACCTTATCTCTATTACCTGTCCCAGACTGGCATCGCCATGTCCCCACTCAGCAACAACAGTCTCTTCCTCAGCTACCACTGGAACCCTCTGCCTGAGTACCTGTCCTGTGGCCTCATGGTCTTGATTTCTACTGATGATCCCTGCAGTTGCACTTCACTAAGGAGCCGCTGATGGAAGAGTACAGCGTTGCTACCAGGTGTGGAAGCTCTGCTCCTGTGGCGTGTATGAATTGCCCCAAAAGAGTGTGCTCATGAGTGAGTGGCTTCTCCCCCAAGGTAAAGAGATGCTGGCTAGGACCCAGTTACACCAAGGAGGGCCCTGAAGGCAATGACATCCACCACACCAAGGTGCTGGACATCCGAGTGGGCTACCGCTGTGATATGCTGTGCCAGGAGCTGGCCCTCATCACTCAGGCTATCTAGAGTGAGATGCTGAAGACCATCCTGGAGGAGACAGGCCTTACCATCAGCCCAGGGCCTCAGTGAGCCTGGCCAGCCTGTGCCCACCACATCTCAGCACCCTGACCACGTTTTGTTCTCAGATCCCTCCCATCACAAAGCAGTCTTTGCACGTGTCGGTTCTTCTGGTTTTGTCCTGCATGTCTGACCATGTAGCTGTCCCTGTGCACCCCATGAAAATGTTGCTCAGAAATCTGCTTGTCTGTTGTGTCAGATCAGGCAGCATCTGGCAGCCCTGCCCTGGGGGCCGCAGAAGTCTAGTTCTGCTTGTTTATACTGCTTTTCCTCTGGCTAAGAGCTCAGTTGCAGCCTGGGCCACTTAGTCCTGAGGGAGTGGACTCGGACCTTTGGGGTGCTGGAGCAGGATCTCCACACCTCCTGGCATCTGCCAAATCACTGCCCCAGCAGCCTTCTCTGTCCTTGACATCAGCTTCCTGTGCCTCTGTGGGAGGAGCAGGCACCCTGTGCTGTGTCTACGACCACTGATCTGCCACTAGCCTTGAAAGTGGTCACTCTAGGATGGTATCAGGGCTTTGACCAGACAAGGATTCCAGCTGGGCCCATGTGTCATGTTCTGGACTGAGGTCTTTGCTGTGAAATACAGTGTTTCGTACAGTTCCATCTATGAGAAATATTGTTAAACTAAAAAACCACACATAGACCCACCAAAAATGAAACACTATTTATACAAACTGTGTAAGCAAACTCATGTAAAATTTTTAAAAATAATGTTGTTGTTTTTGTTATGTGCCATCAAGTCAGCTGTGACCCATAGCAATCTTATATACAGCAGCTCTGAAGCCGGCCCTATCCTCAGCTGGTCTCACTGATTCCAACACACCGACCCCTATTGCCCCTGTTACTGTATCAATCCATCTCACCTGGAGTCTTCTCCTCCTGCACTGTCTCTCCACCCTTCTAAGCATGATGTCCCTTTACTGAGGTCAGTCCCTCCTGGCCCTGTCTCCAAAGTATGGAAAATGGAGCTTCAAAATCCTTGCCTCCAAGGAAAAACTTGGTTTCACCCTCTCCAAGACAGACTTTATTTTCTTGGCAATTCATGGTATGTTTAAGATTCTTATCCAGCACCATAACTCGAAGGCATTGATTCTTCTTTTGTCATCCTTCATCATTGTACAGCTCTTTGAAGCATAACAAGTAATTGAGAAGACCATGGCCTGGATCAGGTGCACCTTAGTCTCTAGACTGACATGGTTGCTTTTTAGTACTCTGGAGAGGTCCCTAACAGCACATTGTCCCAAAGAAATTTGTCTCTTGATTTCCTGACTGCTAGTATCAAGAGTACCGACAACATCAGTACCAAAAGTGTTGATTGTGAAGCCGAGCAAGCTGAAATTGTTACAAACTTCAATCTTTTCTCCATCTGCATAGTGCTGCCAATTGACCTAGTGGTGAGAATCTTTGTCTTCTTGATGTTGAGCCTCAATCCATATTGAACACTACAGTCCTTGACCTTCTGCAGCATTCACATCAGGTCTCCTCCCTTATAGCACGCAAGATTGTGTCATCTGTATGTTGTTGTTGTTAAGTGTCGTCGAGTCGCAGGCTACTCATAGCAACCCTATGAAGGAGAGTCCTCGACACTTGGGTGCCTTTCATCCTTTCTCCACGTTCATAGGGTTTCCGGAAGCAAGCTATTATGGAAGTGGATGCCACTCCTTCTTCCAAGTCATCTGTATAACATAGGTTAATGTCATATTTCTCCTCATAAAGCTCAGCGCCCGAATGATCTGTTCTGCATACAGACTGAAAAAGTATGAAGATAGGGCACATCTCTGACACACTCCTTTCCTTGCTCTGTGCTGAGAACTGCTTCCTAGTCAGAGTATAGGATTAACATCCGCACATTCAAGAAGTGTTCTGGGATTCCCATTTTCCTCAAGGGTTTTTGTGATGCACACAGTCAAATGCCTTTGCATAGTCAATGAGACACACATAGACATTTCTCGGGTACTCCTTTTTTTCTTCCAACGTCCATCTGACATTGGCAATAATATCTCTAGTGTCATGACCTCTTCTAAACCCAGCTTGTATTTCTGATAATTTACTGTCAATGTACTGTTCCAGCCAGTCGTGTCTGGATAATTTTCAGCAGAATTTTTCTGGTGTGTGATATTAGTGATATTGTTCAATAATTTCCACACTCTGTTGGATCCCTTTTCTTGGAGTGGGGATAAATATGGATCACTTCCAGTCAATTGGCTAGGTAGTTGTCCTACAGATTTCTTGGCACAACCTGGAGAGCGTGTCCAGGACAGCATCTGTTGAAATATGTCAGTTGGTATTCCGTCAATTTCTGGGGCTTTATATTTTGCCACACAGTCAAATGCCTTTGCATAGTCAATGAAACACAGATAGACATTCCTCTGATATTCTCTTCTTTCAGCCAAGATCCATCTAACATCAGCTACAATATCCCTAGTACCACGAACCCTTCTAAACCCAACCTGGACTTCTGGTAGTTCTCTGCTAATGTGATTTTCCAGTCGTTTTTGGATAATCTTCAGAAAACTCTTGCTTGCATGTGAAATCAGTGAGATTGTTCTATAGTTTCCACACTCTGTTGGGTCACCTTTCTTTGGGATAGGAACAAATATAGATCTCTTCCAGTCAGTTGGCCAAGTGGTTGTTCTCCAGATTTCTTTGCACAAGTTGGTGAGCACATCCAGGGCAGCATCTGTTAACAGAAATATGTCAATTGGTATACCATCTATTCCTGGAGCCTTATTTTTTGCCATTTCCTTCAAAGCAGCCTGAACTTCTTCTTTCATCACCATAGGCTCTTGCTCATATGTTGTTTCATGAAATTCTTCTGTGTCTTCCAATTCTTTTCGATACAGTGACTCAGTATATTCTGACTGATTCTGGCTGACTCTGAGAAGAAAGGGAATCCTAGAATACTTGATCGTGCTAATGTGAAACCTATCCTTGGACCAGGAGGCAGTCATCAGAACAGAGCAAGGGAACACTGCATGGTTCAAAATTGGGAAGGGCGTACGCCAGGGATGCATCCTATCTTTTTAACCTATATGCAGAACAGATTATCCGGGGGAGGCTGGGCTCTATGAGGGGAAATTTTGGGGTCAAGATTGGTGGACTATTTATCAACAATCTGCGTTATGCAGATGACACAACCCTGCTTGCTGAAACTGAAGAGGACCTGAAGCACCTGCTGCAGAGGGTCAAGGACTGCAGCCTCCAATATGGATTGAGGCTCAATGTCAAGAGGACAAAGATTCTAACCACTGGACCAACTGGCAGCATCAGGATGGATGGTGAAGAGATTGAGATTGTACACAGCTTTAGTTTGCTTGGCTCCACAGTCAACACTCTTGGCACCAGTAGCCAGGAAATTAAAAGACACATTGCCATGGGAAAGTCTGCTGTTAGGGACCTCTCCAAAGTACTGAAGAGCAACAGCGTCTCTCTGGAGACTAAGGTGCGTTTGATACAGGCCATGGTCTTCGCAATCACTTGTTATGCATCAAAGAGTTGGACAATGACCAAGGAGGATAGAGGGATAATTGATGCCTTTGAACTGTGGTGCTGGAGATGAGTATTGAGAATACCATGGACTGCTAGGAAAACAGATTTGTCCTGGAAAGGGTTAAACCAGGTGGCTCCTTGGAGGCAAGGATTCTGTGGCTCCATCTAACATACTTTGGACATGTTGTGAGGAGAGACCGGTCCTTGGAGAAGGACATCATGCTTGGGAGGGTGGAGGGACAGTGCAGGAGGGGAAGGCCCTCTATGAGGTGGATTAATTCAGTGACTGGCGTAATTGGGATGGGAGTGTCAGAGACAGTGCGGTTGGCATGGGACAGAGCAGAGTTTAGGGCTGTTGTACATAGGGTCGCTATGAATTGCAAGCGACTCGACGGCATAGAACAACAACAACAACAACAACAACAACATATTTTGCCAAATCCTTCGGAACAGCTTGAACTTCCTTCTTCATCACCATTGCCTTATGTTGTATCTTGAAAGTCTTCTGTGACAGCCAACTGGTTTTGGTACAGTGATTCTGTATACTCCTTCCATTTTCTTTTAATGCTTCCTGCATCATTCAATATTCTGTCCACAGCATCCTTAAGTATTAGAACATCAAGCTTGAATTGGCTCTTTAATTCCTTCAACTTAAGAATTGCCAAGCAATTTTTGGCTGTCTTGATTTTCTGACTCCAGCTCTCCGCACATTTCATTACAATATTTTGCTTTGTCTTCCTGGGTCACCCTTTGAAATCTTCTCTTCAGCTCCTTAACTTCATTATTTCTTTCCTTTGCTTTGACTTCTTGGCAATAATTAACTGTTTCTGAGAGTTTTCTTGGCTGCTCTCTTAGTGGTAGATTGCTGTTCGTTTCTTCTGCAGTTCCATTATGTAGGTTCAAACCAACAACTTCATTTAGTTTAGTCCTCATTTACAATCTATGCTACCTTGTCATTAAGTACTTTACCAAAACCAACCCATAGCCAACCCTCCAGTGGGTTTTCAGAAACAGTAAATCACATGGGAGGAGATTGCCCATTTTTATCCCACAGAGCAGCTGGTGTATTTGAACCCACTGCCTTGGTGTGGTAGTGCATGTCATACTCTGTCTACTAAGGCACTCAGATTCTGTGGGTGGCCAGCCTATGCAACTGGATATCCAGACCAGAGGAGAAATACTTTTGCCACCCTGGAATCCTTCTAGAGCTACATGGACAAGCTGAAGATGAAGACCATGGGGCTGGAACTACAAATGCAGCCTTCTTTTTCAAGATGAAGTCCCTCACTGTAGTTGTCTAAGTAGAGGATGCATTATAGTTCGAATGCCAGTGAGTTTGTGGTCTGATTTGCAAAGGAATGAAATCCTGACATATTATCATTGTTGTTGTTGATATCATTGAGTTGAGCACGACTCATAGTGAAACCTTTCTGTAACTATTTTCATTTCTCGTAGTTCATAGGGTTTCCAGAGGCATGTTGTTTAGGAAATGGATGTCACTCCTGCTTCCAACCCTGTCTTAAACTGGGAGTTCCACCAAACACTGTCCACCATGGGTAACCATTATGGCGTGTGACACCTCAATGGCACAAGGCTCAGCATCACAGAAACCTCAGGTTACCTCAGTACAGCAAATTGATAGAAGAGTGCTGTACCACTTAGCTTAGAAGAATGTTCCTCCAAAATACAATAACAACTTACTTTTAAATACAAAGGCCCTCCATATGTCTTGTTGACTCTAAACAAGAGGCTTAAATGAAAAACAACCAATATAATATGTTGTTGTTATGTGTTATTGAGTCGCCTGTGACACATAGCGACCCCTATGTACAGCAATCTGAACCCATTCCTATCCTGAGCCAGTCTCTCTAATTTTTGTAAAACATTTAAAAAAATTCTAAGAAAGATAAAAGGTCTCTTTAAAGAGATCTCTAGATGCATGAAAAGAGCTTCAAATGCCTCTAAAAGCTGCCTATACAAGTGAAGCTATATCCTTTCCTGTCTATTTATATTTTCTTTTTGTGTTTTTGAACCTCTCTGTACTTGGATCAATGAACAGATAGAGGTAAAAATATGTCACTAAGACAAGAGAAAAATAAATTATTCTCTAAAAGGTCCAATTATTCTTTATTTCCAAGCTTCTCTGAAAGCATACTCTGAAGACTAAGTTAGTTTCACGAACTCCAGCCTACAGATAAAATACACTAAGATTGTAATTAGTTCTCCATTCTCCCCTGTGTTTGATAGCTGGCTTGACTGAAGAGAAAACTAACAGGAGGTATTAACACATTGAAGAAGATGGTCCTCAAGAAAAACTGTGACTGTGACAATGGGCTTGAGGATATCAAGGATCATGAGGATGGCAAAGACAGAGCAAGATTCAGATCCATGTGGTCTCTATGAGTCATCGTCAACGATGATGGCACCTAACAGCAACACAGCTTTTTTTAATAAAATATTTTCTGAGTGTCTCTAGTTTCCTAAACTACCCCAATTTTGCATAGATAAGAAGAAATTAAACCAGTAATGTTCACACTGTTGTTAACCCCCTGATGCATAAATAAAGGTTGTTCTTATTGTTAGTTGCCATCAAGTCAAGTATGACTCATAGCGACCCTAAGAAGAGCTGACCTGAACTCTGTCCTATCCTGTGCCATCCTCATCCGACCCACTAGAGTCCATTGCTGACATCACCATGGCAATCCATCTCTTTGGGGGTGCTGACTCTCCGTCTTTCCAAGCATGATGTCCTTTCCAAAGAATAGCCTGTCCTAGAGAGTATTTATTTTACAAACTTAAAAAGAAGGCAGGGATGGTGGAAGATCTATGTGGTATTTCACAATAATTTTCTGCTTTTCTAAAGAATTAGGATGAAATTAAAGCACTGTTCCAGAAAATAAGTGGAATATATTTCCAATTCATTTTATCCAGTTTCACCTTTAGACTCCCTTCTATTATGACTCTTCCCATGAACATTTCCCCTTAACATTCCTCTGGCACTGAACTCAGATTTTCGTCTATTGATCTTCCTCCCCAACTAGATAAAGCTAAGAAACTACTGAGTGAATTTTTTATACCCAAACATCAAAGATGCCAAATTAATAGTGATACCACGGAAAATTTTCAAGATTCTTAGAAGAGGTGAGATATTGATTAAGCTAGAAAGAGAGATTGGAGATATTTAAGGGGAGTGAATAAGGGGAAGGACACTGGAGAAGAGATGGGTAGGGGAAAGACAAAAAGAAAGGAAACCAGTCAAAGTCCATGCCTGTGCTAACTCATGGTGTTCTCAGGGATGTCTGAGTGGAACTCTGTCCATAGGGTTTCCAGTGACTAAGTTTTCAGAAGCAGAATGGACCACTTCTAAGGGGATTCAAACCTCCCACCTTTCAGTTAGCAGCCAAGCTCATATCCATTAGGACAACCCCAGGACTCCAAGAAAAGTAACTTATCTCATTAATCCTGTAGATAAGCCCTTATGGTGTTTTCATAGCCTCAATGGACCAAGAGGCCCAAGTCTAGGACTTTACAGGATATTATTCTGCAATCCTGCATGTCTCTTAGAGGACACTGAGTTTCCTTAATTATGAAATAAAGTTGAACTTGCTCTCCTCTAAGTTCCTTGTATTCCGTCCTGTCTCTTGCCTCTTTGAAAAAAAAAATGTCAGTTGCATTTTTTTCTGGCAGATGGAACTGTTCCCACTTGGTAAACAGAAAATGTGACATCAAGATGTTAAGTGGATTAGGCCACCTACTGTGGGAGTAAAGGGGGAAGAGAGTATATTTGAGCTGCTAGGAATTAATTCTCCCTCACCTAGCCTCAAGATAAAATTTCACCTTGAGACGGAAACAAAATCAAATTAGAGCTTCTAGTAATGGAATTTCTTGCTGTATCACAAAATATAAATCAACAGCTAACTGGATGAATTTTAGCTCTCATAGTCACAGGTTCTTTGCTCTTTGTAAAGGAAAGTGAAGAAATATTTGTTCACATTTCTATAAAATGATGGACACAGTAAACCAGTACATTAGACTGTATACAGGCTAACTTGTGTTAATTATTCTGAATCACAGAGAAAATCCATGCAAGTGCCTCTCCTTCCTCCACCTCGTCTCGTTCTGCTGATAAGAACAAGCACGGCCTGGCTGCTATGGCTCAACATTGTCAGTAAAACTTAGCCAAACCAGTCCTGTCTTCCTTGATGCCAACACTCATATCTTAACTAAAAAGCATCTTCTTTCCCCTTCCTGCATTCCCTTTCATAACTTCCTCCTACTAATGTTGTTGTTGATGTTATGTGTGCCATCGAGTTACTTGCAACTCATAGTGACCCTATGTATAAGAGCTCTAAATGCTGTTCTATCCTGTGCCAACCTAGCCATCTCAAACGCACTTATTCCCACAGCTCCAGTCACAGAATCGATCCATCTCACCAAAGGTCTTCCTCTCCTTTGCTTCCCCTCCACTCTGCCAAACATGATGTCCCTTTCCAAGGACCAGTCCCTCCTTGCAACATGCCCAAAATATGTTAGACGAAGCTTCAGAATCCTTGACTCCAGGGAACACTCTGGCTTCACCCTCTCCAGGACAAACCTGTTTATTCTCCTAGGAGTCCATGGTATATTCAACACTCGTCTCAAGCATCACAGCTCAAAGGTATTAATCCTCTTTCTATCAACTCTATTCACTTTCCAACTCTCTGATGCATAGCACATAACTGTGGAGACTATAGCCCGGATCAGGCACACCTTAGTCTCCAGCCTGACATCGTTGCTCTTTAGTACTCTTGAGAGGTCTCTCACAGCCGACTTTCCCAATGCAATTTGTCTCCTGATTTCCAGGCGTTTGTTGACAAGAGTGTTGACTGTGGAGCCAAGTAAATTAAAACTGTTAACTATCTCAATCTCTTCACCATCCATGCTGATGCTGGCAATTGGCCCAATGGTTAGAATCTTTGTTTTCTTGACATTTAGCTTCAGTCCATATAGGAGGCTGTAGTCCTTGATCTGCAGCAAGCACCTCAGGTCCTCCTCAGTTTCAGCAAGCAGGGTGGTGTCATCTGCCTAACACAGGTTGTTGATGATTCTTCCACCAATCCTGATGCCACATTCCTCTTCGTATAGCCTAGCATCTCAGGTGATCTGTTCAGCATACAGATTGAAAAGGTATGGAGACAGAATACATCCCCGACGAACCCCCTTCTTGATTTTGAACCATGTAGTGTCTCCTTGCTCTGTTCTGACAACTGCCTCTTGGTCCAAGTATAAGTTTCGCATTAGCACAATCAAATGTTCTGGGATTCCCATTCTTCTCAGAGTCAGCCACAGCTTGTTGTGATCCACACAGCCAAAAGCCTTTACATGGTCAATGAAACACAGATAGACATTCTTCTGGTATTTTTGCTTTCTGCTAAGATCCATCTGACATTAGCTATAATATCCCTAGTACCATGACCTCTTCTAAATCCAGCCTGCACATCTGGCAGTTCTCTGTTGACATATTGTTCCAAACGTTTTGTATAATTTTCAGCAGAATTTTGCTTGCATGTAATATCAATTATATTGTTTGATAATTTCCACACTCTGTTGGGTCACCTTTCTTTGGAATGGGAACAAATATCGATCTTTTCCAGTCAGTGAGCCAGCTGGCAGTTCTCCAAATTTCTTGGCACAACTTAGTGAGCACATCCAGGCCAGTGTCTGTTATTTACAAAATAAATAAAAGAAAATCAATTATTCTTCATGAACTATAATTATGCATTTCCCCTAATGTCAGCCCCTGGTGCATTGTAACCATGCACCATGGGATAACTCACTGCCAGGTCCTCCAGCAGCCCCAGGTTTTCTTGTAAATGAGAACATTATGATTTGTAAGGGTTTTCAAAAACTGATCACTTTTAAGTAGATTGTTGTTGTTGTTATATGCCATCGAGTCATTTGCGACTCATAGTGACCCTATGTACAATAGCCCTAAACCCTGCTCTGTCCTGTGCCAATCATGTCCTGTACCAGTCACACTGTCTCTGATACACACATCCCAATTACCCCAGTCACTGAATCAGTCCACCTCATAGAGGGTCTTCCCCTCCTGTACTATCCCTCCACCCTCCCAAGCATGATGTCCCCCTCCAAGGACTGGACCCTCCTTACAACATGTCCAAAGTATGTTAGACGAAGTCTCAGAATCCTTGCCTCCAAGAAGCAACCCAGTTTAACCCTCTCAAGGATGAATCTATTGATGTTTTTAGCAGTCCATGATACACTCAATACTCTTCTCTAGCACCACAGCTCAAAGCCATCAATTCTCCTTCTATCCTCCTTAGTCATTGTCCAACTCTCTAATATATAACAAGTGATTGCAAAGACCATGGCCTATATCAGATGCACCTTAGTTTCCAGAGTGACACTATTACTCTTCAGTACTTTGGAGAGGTACCTAACAGCATACTATCCCATGGCAATGCGCCTTTTAATTTCCTGGCTGCTGGTGCTAAGAGTGTTGATTGTGGAGCCAAGCAGACTAAAGCTGTGAACAACCGCAGTCTCTTCACCATCCATCCTGATGCTGCCAATTGGTCTAGTGGTGAGAATCTTTGTCTTCTTGACATTGAGCCTCAATCAGTATTGAAGGCTGCAGTCCTTGACACTCTGCAGCATACACTTCAGGTCCTCCTCAGTTTCAGCCAGCAGGGTTGTGTCATCTGCTTAACTCACATTGTTGCTAGATCTTCCTCCAATCCTGATGTTACATTTCTCCTCATAGAGCCCAGCCTCCTGGATAATCTGTTCTGCATACCGGCTGAAAAGGTATGGAAACAGGACACATCCCTGGTGTACGTCCTTCCCAGTTTTGAATCACGCAGTGTTTCCTTGCTCTGTTCTGATGACTGCCTCTTGGTCCAAGTATAGGTTTCACATTAGTACGATCAAGTGTTCTGGGATTCCCATTCTTCTCAGAGTCAGCCACAGTTTGTTATGATCCACACAGTCAAATGCCTTTGCATAATCAATGAAACACAGAAATTTAAGTAGATAGCATGCTTTTATTCCAAGTTAGAATCTCTAATCTAAAACTTGTCCGGCATCCTAGTAACACACAATTTTCTGTTAAGTGGTGTCTATGTGTGAGGAGCCTTGGTCAGGAACTGAACCACATCTCCTGGATAGGAGAAGGGAAATTCTACCACTAAGCTACCAATGTCCCACTGAGCCATAAACAACAGTATCAGAGAACTCACAGAGAAAGTAGATCTCACCATTACCAACAGAAACTTCTAAATTGTCATCTAGCTCTATAACAATTCTTTTGTCAACAAAATCTTTTGTAAGCAATTCTGTCTGAAGATGAAATATTAAACCAGTGTTTGAATATCAATCCCAGCTTCCCCGCACTACTGGCTACACATGTAAGCAAGTCCTTTAACTTCTTTGTACCTCAACTTTTCTACCTGTGTAATGGATTATTATATCTTTCTTACTTAATGAAATTTATTTTGTATATTTATTTTTTAAATTTTATTTTATTAAATTGCATGAACATTTACAGAGATTTTGGATTTCCATTCATTCATTGTTGCACTTTTCTCCCTGCCCAGCCCCCGCCCACCCCAGTTCACTCCTCTCTTTGAAAAGTAAAAGAAAAATTATTTCTTTGGTATACAATCCCCCCGTACCCCTGCCACCGCCCTGAGTACACTCCACTATGCAACCTTAATTCTGGACTCTTGTGATAACCTTAATACCCTATTCTATATAGCTTTTAAATTATTCACTCCCTCATCTGTTTCAATGCAGTATACATAATTTATCCAGCTTTTCTCAGTGTTACCCCAACCCTGATGTCAGTCCCATTCTACAACAGTGGCACCATGCAGTATTTGTCCTTTTTGTGACTGAGATATTTCACTCAGCATAATGTCCTCCAGGGTCACCATTTTGAATATTGCATGGATTTCTTATTTTTCAATGTAGCGTAGTATTCCATTATGTGAATATACCACATCTTCTCTAGCCATTCGTTTGTTGATGGGCACCTGGGTTGTTTCCAACTCCTTGCTATTGTGAACAAAACTGCAATAAACATGAGTGTGCATATATCTGTTTGGATGTCAGTCATGGTCTCTTTAGGATATATTCCCAGTATTGGAATTTCTGGGTCAAATGGTATCTCTGTTTGCAGCTTTTTGAGACAGCGCCACACCACTTTCCACAGTAGTTGCACCATTTTACACCCCCACCAACAGTGAATATCGGTTCCAGTTTATTCACAACCTCGCTAGCATTTGTTACTTGATGTTCTGTTAAATTTTGCTGTTCTGACTGGGGTGAGATGATATCTCTTACTTAATAAAGTTTACTCCATCTTTAAGATAAAATTGGATGCAAACTTGTAAAGTTTGAATCTACATGTGGCTGGCAGAGAGTAAGTATTGTAATAATATGACTTCTATTGCAAATTCCCCCTAAAATGTAGGCTGATACTAATGGATGGAGTACATAAAACTCAAACATTTCTACTAAAGTGTCTAACACTCTAGGACATCCTACTGTGGAGAATCAATCATCCCTCTGATACAACTCAAGTGTTATCTTCACTTTTTTTTCATTGCTTATTGGAGGACCTACTCTGAGAGGAATGGGAATCCCAGAACATTTAATCGTGCTAATGTGAAACCTGTACTTGGACCAAGAGGCAGTAGTCAGAACAGAGCAGGGTAACACTGCATGGTTCAAAATTGGGAAGGGTGTACGCCAGGGATGTGTCCTGTCTCCATACCTTTTCAACATGTATGCAGAGCAGATTACCTGGGAGGCTGGGCTCTATGAGGAAAATTGTGGCATCGGGATTGGTGGAAGATCTTTTAACAATCTGCGTTATGCAGATGACACAACCCTGCTTGCCGAAACTGAGGAGGGCCTCATGCACTTGCTGCAGAGGGTCAAGGACTTCAGCCTTCAGTATGGATTGAGGCTCAATGTCAAGAAGACAAAGATTCTCACCACTGGACCAATTGATAGCATCAGGATGGATGGCGAAGAGATTGAGATTGTTCACAGCTTTAGTTTGCTCGGCTCCACGGTCAACACTCTTGGCACCAGTAGTCAGGAAATTAAAAAAAACATATTGCGATGGGAAAGTCTGCTGTTAGGGACCTCTCTAAAGTACTCAAGAGCAACGGTGTCTCTCTGGAGGCTAAGATGTGTCTGATACAGGCCATGGTCTTTGCAATCACTTGTTATGCATCAGAGAGTTGGACAAGGACTAGGTAGGACAGAAGGAGAATTGATGCCTTTGAGCTGTGGTGCTGGAGAAGAGTATTAAATGTACCATGGACTGCCAAGAAAACAGATTCATCCTGGAGAAGGTTAAACCAAGCAACTCCTTGGAGGCAAGGATTCTGGGGCTTTGTCTGACATACTTTGGGCATGTTGCGAGAAGGGACAGGTCCTTGGAGAGGAACATCATGCTTGGAAGGGTGGAGGGACTGCCCAAGAGCGGAAGACCCTCTATGAGATGGATTGATTCAGTGACTGGGGTAATTGGGATGGGTGTATCAGAGGCAGTATGATTGGTACAGGATAGAGCGGGGTTTAGAACCGTTGTACATAGGGTAGCTATGAGTTGCAAACAACTCAACAGCACATAACAACAACAACAACAAGTCTCCCTATGAACATAAGAGCTCTGGTGGCCTAGTGGTAAGAATCTGAACTCTAACCCTAAAGACATGCAATCCAAATCCACTACCTCCTCTGCGGGAGAAAGAAAGGCATTCTCTTCCAGTGCAATTTAATGCCTCTGATAACTCACTGGAGGGTCAGCTATGGGTTGATTCTAACTCAACATTACATAAAGCAACAACAACAAGCCTCTCTTGTGTATATAGAACTATTAGGCCAACTGTCTGTTGATGCTGTCAAATACATGATGAGGTTGCACTGTGAAGGCAAGAAGTCTATGCGAGCCCTTTGGCTGCCATGAATGCTGGACATGGAGCCAGGCATGGGTGGTGGACAGAGAGCTGGACACGGACGGTGGGCATGGGACTACTCAGGGACAATGAGCATGGAGCCAAGCATGGGCTGTATGCATGGAGGCTGGGCATAGAACTGGACATGTACACTGGGTATAGGTGCTAGGCATGGAGCCAGGTGTGGTCACAGGGCATGGAGCTGGTCATGGATGCTGGGCTTGGAAGTAGGCATAGAAATAAATGGGCATAGAACTGGACCTCAGAGGTGGGCATGGGACTGGGCCTATATGATGGGCATGGATGCTAGTCATGGACACTGTGTATGGAACTATTATTCATAGACATTGAGAATAGAGCCAGACATGGACACTAGGAATGGATGCTAGGCATGGAACTGGACATGTACATTTGGCATAGAGCTGGATGTAGATGCTGGGCATGAAGCCAGGCATGGATGACACACACAGACACTGGGTAGGGCAGAACTGCCCTTTCCTGCAGCATCTCTGGGTGGTTGTTGTCTGATCCCCTCTGCCTCATGACCATCTGACATTGTCAAAGTCAAACAAAATAATTTCTCCATCCCTATGACAAGATTATAAATCTTTAAATCTTAAGATCATGTGAATGAGAAAATATTAATAGATAAGATTTTAGTGCCTGGTGCACAGTAGGACTGTTCTAAGACACTTACATATATTCATCTCATATCACTGTTAGGAACTGAACTTGTTCCTCCAAATATGAGTTGGACTCATAACCTCTACATGTGTAAATGTAATCCTGTCTAGAAAAAAATATTTCTTTTTATATCAATGAGGCAATTTCCATATACAGAAGTTGCCCCAGTGGAAAATGCTTAAATGCTTGGCTGCTAAGTGAAAGGTTGGTGGTTTGAATCCATCAGCTGCTCAAAGGAAAAGTGATGTGGCTGTTCACTTCTGGAAAGACTGCAGCCTTGGAAGCTCTATGGGATAATTCCACTCTATCCTATGAAATCATTATGAAGCAAAGTCTACTGATGGCAACAAGTTTGATTTCATGGACTTTTTTGTTGGGGATTTCCCCCTCTATTCAGCATAGTCATTTCTGAATTGTAAGAAGAATAGATTAGTCATAGGAGCAGTGAAAATGGAGGTGGGAACTGACACTATCTGTCAATAAGAGATGCACAGAACTCTACAAACTCAGGAACTCGAAGGATTGTCAGCTCCGAGGATCAGAAATACACATGAAGGACCTTTTATCAGAGCCACTCATTAGGTTTGGACCTCTAGTCCCCTTCATGGTACAATAATAAATTTCTGTTTTTTAAAGCTACACCCCTGTGACAGTACTGTGATGGCAGCAGTGTTGTTGTTGTTGTTAGGTGCAGTTGAGTATGACCCATAACAACCCAGATCTGAACACTGCCCTATCTTGTACCATCCCCACGATCTCTGATACACTGGAGCCCATTGCTGCATACATCTTATTGATTGTCTTCTCCTTTCCCATCCCTCTACCTTTCTAAACATGATGTCCCTCTTGCAAATCCTCTCCTAGGCACATGCCCTAAGTATGATAGAGAAAACTTCACCATCTTTTCCTGCAGTGAGCACCCTGCCTGTACCTTCTCCAGAACATATCGGTTCTTTTGACCGTCCATGAGATATTCAGCACTCTTCTCCAACACTGAAGTTTAAGGCATCAAATTTTCTGTCACCCTTATTCATTGGCCAGCTCTCAGATGCTTGACAAAAGTGACTAAAAAGGCTAGTTCCAGAATCAGGTGCACCTTAGTCCTCACACTGACGTCTTTGCTCCGCAATAATTTGGAGAGATTCCTAACCACAGAATTTATATAGTTACCTACTGCTGTATGCATTTTACAGAAAAATGTTATATTGTAGAAAAAAAACCCACCAAAACAAAACTAAGGTACAGAGACTAGCTATCTTGTCCAGAGTCATTCAGCTAGAAAGTCATTAACTAGTTTCTAATTCCTGGCAGTCAAACCCAAGAGTCATTTCAAGAGCTTCACCATTCTTGAAAAGGAAATCTACTAAGAAAAAAAAAATTGGCAATTTCAGACAAGGGTCTCCTAACGAAAGTTTACAGACTACTACTGTGCCTCCACAAGAAAAAGACTGATAACCCAATTACAAAATAGGTGAAAGACATGGAAGGACCTTTCACAGAGGAAGACATTCAGGTAGCCAATAAATACATGAGGAAATGCTCAAAATCACTAGCAATAATAGAGATTCAAAATCAAAACCACAATGAGATACCATCTCAACCCAGTAGCAGTAGCAAAGTTTAGCAGGACAAAAAACAATAAAATTTGGAGAGGATGTGGAGAGGTGAGAACTCTCATACACTGTTGGTGGGATTGTAAAATAATATAACCACTCTGGAAATCAGTTTGTCATATCCTCAAAAAGCTGAAAATAGAAATTCCATATGACCCAGCTATTCCACTCCTAGGAACAATACCTCAAAGAAAGTAGAACTGAGACACAAATGGAGATTTGTATACCAGTTCAGAACAGCATTATTCATAATTGCAAGAACATGGAAACTGCCCAAATGTTCATCAGTTGATGAATGGATTGGGAAATTGTAGTACATTCACACAATGGAATGCCATGCAACACTCAAGAGCAATGATTTTGTAAAATATTATGTAACATGGAAAAGTCTAGAGAGCATGTTACTAGAAGCCCAGCTAGCTCAATCGGTAGAGCATGATACTCTTAGCATTATGCTGAGTGAACTAACTCAGTATCATGAGGACAGATACTCCTTAAAATGATTATTCTAAAAATAGAAGGATGCATTTCTTCATGTGTTTGTTTGCCACCAGTGGTTCAGGGCAAGGGTTCTGTATTACAATTAAAGAACTTCTTTTCCAAAGAAAAAATCAAACTGGAGGGTGGGGGGAAGGGGACAGGGAGGAAAATGTGTAACAATGAATGAATTGGAATTTAAAAAAAGAAAATATTTTCAAAGCTGTTAATACCAAGTAAGGATATATTTTATAAAAAAAAAAAGAAGGATAACTGTTTAAATGTGGGGTTAAAGTCCAATGGGGAAAGGTGAGGGGGTCAGGGAGGTTGATGGTGGGAAGAGGGGGAATCAGTAGGACAACACAGTGAGGTGGGCAGGAGGAGGAGCTGAAGGAATTAGGAAAGAGCCAGTGGAGATCTGAAAAGATGGAGTGATAGTGAGCATAGGTCAATGGTGATTAATGGTTTGGGATTTTTTTTAAAGTTTCAACTATTCTGTATGCTGCAATTAAAAGTCAGTTTTGTGTTGTTTCACAATATAAAGTTTATACAAGAAGTTATATGAAAAAATACTACAAGAAGTATAGATGAATATGGGACAATTATCTCTAGAAGCCCAAGTACAAAATGAAAGCAAAAGTTCAATTTAAATATTTAAACATTTGACAATATATCACAATGTAACTATATAGTTACAAACTTCCATGTCACAATAAATACAAGAACAAAAACACTGCAAAAAAAAAGCTACATTAGTTACTAGCTCATCTTTTCCTCAAAAATTAATTCCATGTATCTAAGAGGTATACAGATTGGGAAAGAGGAGGTAAAATAATCCCTCTATGCAGATGACATGATAGTATACTTAGAAAATCCTAAAGACTCAACAAGAAAACTATTGGACATAGTTGACCAATTCAGTAAAGTAGCAGGATACAAGATCAACATAGAAAAATCAGTTGGATTTCTCTACAGTGACAAAGAGAATACAGAGCTGGAGCAAAGAAAAGCAATACCCTTCACAATAGCAAATCACAAGATTAAATATTTGGGAGTAAATATAACTAGAAGCACAAAGGATCTATTCAAAGAAAATTACAAAACACTACAAGAAAACAAAAAGAGACCTGGAGAAGTGGAAGAATATCCCTTGTTCATGGATAGGAAGACTCAATGTTGTGAAAATGGCAATACTACCAAAGGCAATTTACACGTTCAATGCAATCTCAATACAAATATCAATTCCATTCCTCAATGAGATGGAAAAGGCAATCTCAAGCTTCATTTGGAATGGAAAGAAGCCGCAAATAAGCAAAGCACTCCTTAAAAACAGAAAAAAAGGTAGGAGGCATCTCACTCCCTGATTTCAAATCCTACTTCACTGCCATGGTGCTCAAGACAGCATGGTACTGGTACGATGACAGATCCATAGATCAATGGAATAGAATTGAGAACCCAGAAATCAGTCCATCTATTTATGGTCAACTGATTTTTGACAAGAAGATGAAATCAGTTAGGTGGGGAAATGACAGCCTTTTTAACAAATGGTGTTGGCAAAATTGGAAAACTATCTGCAGAAGAATTAAACAAGATCCACACCTCACTCCATATACA
>NW_006399969.1:4316843-4327933 GCF_000299155.1 Elephantulus edwardii
AAAAAAAAGTTGCAAATAGAGATACCATTTGACCCAGCAATTCCAACACTGCGAATATACCCTAAAGAGACCATAAACGACATCCAAGCAGATATATGCACACCCTTGTTTATCGCAGCTTTGTTCACAATAGCAAGGAGTTGGAAACAACCCAGGTGCCCATCAACAAACGAATGGATAGAGAAGCTGTGGTATATTCACACAATGGAATACTACACTGCATTGAAAAACAAAGAACTCATGAAATATTATTCAAAATTGGTGACCTGGAGGACATTATGTTGAGTGAAATATCTCAGTCACAAAAGGACAAATGTTATATGTTGCCACTGTTGTAGAATGACGCTGACATCAGGGTGGGGTAAGACTGAGAAAAACTGGATAAATTATGTAAACTGCATTGTGACAGATGAGGAAGAGAATAGTTTAAAAGTAATATATTTTAGGGCATTATGATTATCATAAGAGTCCGGAAAGAGGGTTGCAGAGTGGAGTGTACTGGGGGTGGGGGTGGGATTGTGTACCAATGAAGGAGTTTTTCTTTTGCTTTTCAAGGAGAGGAGTGAACCGGGGAGGGGGCGTTGAGTGGGGAGAAAAGTGCAACAATGAAGGAATGAAATTCCAAAATATCTGTAGATGTTAATTGAAATTAATTAAAAAAATATAAATTAAAAAACATTAATTCCATGTATCATGCACAACATTGACACTTTTGGTTTTCATTTCACAGATGAAAGAACTTGGTGTCATCTTCTACAACTGCAGCTGCCTGGTCCTAGATTTACAAAGGATTTTTGCTTTATATAGTTCATTGAAATTCAAGAGTAGAGTACCTCAGACGTGGTCCAAGAGGCTGTATGGAGTCTATGACAACCAAAAGAAATTGCAGCTTCAGTTGAACGAAACCTACTCTCAAGCATTTGTGTCGGTAAGTCACTGCCCACTTCTCTTCCTCCCACTTCCACTCTGGACAAAAAAAAAATAAATACATCCTATAGATTGAGTTCCATGTTATCCCTCATGTGACTTAACTATATGTCTACTTTTTATTCACCAGTCACAGGTTGTTCCTAATGTTAGCAATAATTTTTAAAAAAACCCTTAATAATCATTCCTTCTTTGAGATACTTTATCTGATTTGATTCCTATGAATGTCCCATACAGTAGACACGAGACTTGTGAACAAAAATAGTGAAGATACAAAGTCTCTCAGACAAACACTTAAATCTTTTCACTCTGGATACTGTTTGTTTTGTTTGTTTTTTTTAATGCACTGCATTCATGACTGGCCTGATGAACAACAACATGTTAAATGGGAGAAATAATAATGTCGTCAATGATCTCAGTCTAGTTGGGTCAACCCATCAATGTCCAGGAAAACAGCAGTCAAGAAAGCAATATATTACACAGGGCAAAAATGCTGCCAAGGAATTCTTTGTGTTTTTAAAAAGCAAATTGAGAAGTTGCTTTGATGATAAATTTGACCAAGCCATGGTCTTTGCAACCACCTGGCATACATATAAAAGATGGTGTGTAACAAAAGGCAAAAGAGGATGTACTTGAGTTGTCATGTTTTCAGGATAATAGTAACTGTGCTTTAGACTTCCAGAATTCAGTCTTTGAGGAAATACATCTACGAAGTAATTTGGTCTGAAAAGCAATGTATTCAAATTTTGTAAATAAACTGATTTAATACTTTAAAAAAAATTAAAGAAGTGAAGACTGAGATTGCAGTTCATGTACTTTGCAAATGGAATCAGGGAAGGCCAGTTTCTGGAAAAGATCATCATATTTGGTAAAAAGTAAGTGAAACCTCAATTAGATGGTTGAGACAATAGCTGTAAGGACGAGACAAACGTATCAGTGATCCTGAAGATGGCACAGAATTGGACAGTGTTTTGTTCAGTGTTATGTTAAGAGACATGAGGTAGAGCTGACTCATTAATAACTGAAAATTACAACCCTGATCAGTAGACATTAAAGTATCAGTTATTATGTACCAGTGAGTCAAAACTGGCTCATGGCTGACCCTCCAGGGAGTTTACAGTGTCTGTAATTGCCTAGGAGATTGCCGATTTTTCTCCCATGTAGCAGCTGGTATATTTGAACCACCTGCCTTTGGATTGGCAGTGTAAGTCCTTACCAACTGGGTCACCAGAGCTCTCCGAAAGTATCAGTTAGGGGTACTTAAAGTATCCCGTCTATCTCATGTGGAGCAGCTGGTAGAGTCAAACCATTTGCTTTTGAGTTGGTAGCACAATTTCTTACCCACTAGGCCACCAGAGCATCTTTTTCCTCTTACAGAGTTCTAGCTCTTATCCCAGGATCTGATCCCCTGGATCAGGCCTTGCGGAGTCTTGAAAACAAGATCTTGAATTGATTCTGATGTTCAGAAAATATTTTCTAAATAATGCTCCCAATTTAATACTGCTATTTATCCTTTAATGGATAACAGCACTCTTATGCCAAAGTTTTTGTGTCACTAAAGAGCATTTCACTGAAGGATGAAGTGTATCCTTTTATTGTCTGTGCAAATTTACATTGTTTGTGAAGCATTTTCATCATATACAGCTAAAGAAAAAAAATTTAAACCAAGAGACAGTAACAAGTAATGTCTTCTGTGTTCTTATTGATATTTTATACCATTGAGTTAGAACCAGCCTAAATTCTGTAGGACATTTTATTAACAAAATTATTTCACATACATGATTTTACTTCATCTAAAGACAATTCTAATCCTATAAAATATTAATAAAAAAGGGAGAAATAAGATAATATATTTATTATTTCCAATTATTAGATTATTATTAGGTGTCTTTGAGTATGACTCATAGCAACCCAATAAACACTAGATCTGAATCTTGTCCAGTTCTGTGCCAACCTTAAAATCTCTGACACACTTGAGCCAATCGCTACAGTAACTGAGTCAATCTGCCCGGCTGACGGTCTTGCTCTCCTTCACTGTCCCTCCCCATTTCCAAGCATGATGTGCTTTTCCAAGGAATAGCCTCTCCTAGCAACATGCCCAAAGTATGTGAGATGAAGACTCAGCATCCTCACCTCCGAGAAGCAATTTGGCTTCACCCTCTCTCTAAGACCTATCTGGGAGTCTTTTGAGGGTTGAGTGTTTTTATTTTGTGTTGGGTTGTTTGTTTTTTCAGCGAACAGAAATTTATTGTCGTAGTTTAAGTTAAAAGTCTAAATTCATGGCACTATTCTAGGGGAAGGGTTCCTGCTCTGGGAAAAAGTCTTTTATCTCTTTCTATTCCTAGGTTACTTGGCAATTGGGAGGCAGTCTAGCTGTGCTCTTGCTTAAGCTAGTTTGTTGGGTTTTTTTTTTATAGTCCAAAAGATTTACTTAAGGCACATCTTACCAAAACATTTGTAAATGTTCATTAAAATTAATAAAATTTTTAAAAAGGCACATTTTACCTAATCCTTCATTAATATAACAAAAGAAACCTACTCTGGCAAAGGTATACCACCTATAGCTACAGAGTGTGTTCTGAGTCATAGTGATTGCCCCCGGTTTCTCAGGAGTAGCTGATGGTTTCAAATTGCTCCTTTTTGTTTTAGTAGCTGAGTCACTTTGCCACCAGGGTGCCTATCACAGGTATAGTTAGCTAGGAACATGAGAAAGAATAAAGCAGATAAATGCAAATAAAGTAATGCTCACACATTCTAGAAAGACCTAGAATGAGTCAACTCCACCTGGGAGTGAAGGCTCAGAGTCAAAAAACCTCCTTCATTCATTAACTTATGAAGCACTTCTACATTCATCCCACAAATACTGATTAAACATGTGCTATGTGGTAGTCATGGCATGGTCACAGATGCAGAAGCTACATAATCTAGAAGACACTCTAGAGATAATGAATGGAATGGAACAGAGAAATAAATACAATATAATATACATTAGATTGCAAGTTTCATAAAATCAGGAATCTTGGTTTTCATTACAGATGTACAAGTATCCATATCTGAGCCTGACATGCACTTAGTTTATTTGCTGAACTAATAAAAGTAAGCACAGTGGAGAGGCACAGAAGCTAGCCAGGGAAAAAGCAATTGTCTTATCTGAATCTCAAGGCAGAACCAGGGTGGAAGCTATTGCTGATTTTATCCTGTCTTGTTTATTGGTGCTCCAACAATAATAGCACAAGTGGGTGACTTCAAAGTCCAAAATTTATTTTCTAACACTTCTGGAGGCTAAAATCTAGGTCAGAGTCTTCTCTGTTTCCTTCATTGTTGTCAAGTTGAAACCAACTCATTGCTGACCCTCCAAAAGGAGTCCAGCTGACCCTCCAGAGGCTGTAAGTTGCACAGGAGGAGATTGCCCATCTTTCTCTTGCAAAGCAGCTGGTGGACTCAACAGCCAGAGAGATGATGCCTTTGGATTAACCATGCAACTTCCATGGGCTATACTGTCAGTGTCTCATCTCAGCCAATGCCTGTCTCCTTTTGTACTTTTCTTTCCTCAGTAGATGCTGTTCTTTGTATCACTAAGGAATGCTTAGATAGGACATACATAACCCAAATGTTGTCTCATTAACCTAACAAAGAAACCCTTATTCCAAACAGGGTCACATGCACAGATGTTGGGGTGAAGATTCCAACACATATTTAAGAAAGGACACAATTCAGTCATTACCACTATTTAAGACATGGACACTCATCAAATCAATGATGACCTACCTACCAAGATGGCTTTCTGGACAGGAACACCTGAAGGACTCATGGCCTTCACTCCTACCTTCTTCTTCTTGTTGTTATGTGCCATCAAATCAGCTACAACTCAGAGTGGCCTTATGCACAACAAATCTGAATCCTGCTCTATTCTGAGCCAATCTCACTATCTCTGGCACACCAACCCTCATCACTCCAGTTATTGATTGTATCAATCCATCTCATCCAGGATCTTCCTATGCTGTGCTGTCCCTCAAGCTTTCCAATCATGATATCCTTCTCCAAAGACTTGCCCCTTGCTATTTGCCCAAAATACATAAGTCAGAGTTTCAAAATCCTTGTCCCCAAGGATTTTGTCCAGCTCTCTGATGTATAGCAAGTAATTATGAAGACCATGGCTAGGATCAGGTGTACCTTAGTCTTTACACTGACATCTTGGCACTCTGGAGAGGTCCTTGGCAGCAGATTTCCCTAATGCGATTCATCTTTTGATTGTTCTTACTGCTGATGTTGATTGTGGAACCAAGAAAACTGAAACTATTAATAATCTCAATTTCTTCTCCATCTATCCTGATGCTGCCAATGGGCCCAGCAATTAGCATCTTCATTTTCTTAATTTAAACTTCAAAATGTTACAAACTACAGTCATTGATCCTCTGCAACAGATGCTTAAGGCCCTCCTCAGTTTCAGCAAGGAAGGTTGGGTCATCTGCATAACACAGGTTGTTGATGAGTATTCCTCCAACTCTGATGCCACATTCCTCTTCACAAAATACAGCTTCTCTAATAAATAAAGCTCTTCTGAAAAATAAAAATTATCTGGGAGGCATAGCACTCCCTGGTCTCAAAGCCTACTACACAGCTATAATTAAATTGATCAATAAGTTCTTCTAAAAATCAAGTCCATATGTGGCATCAGATTTTTTTTTCCAATGGAATGAAGAGAAAGCTTACAGGCTTGGAACAAACATTTGACAATGACAGGATTTTACAGAAAAAAACAAAATAGTTTTGTCAAGAACAGGGCCTCCACAAGAAAACTACCAATAACCCGATAACAGAATGGATGAAAGACATGAAGACTCTTTACAAAAGAAGACATTTAGATGCCAATGGACACATGAAGAAATGTTCAAATTCAGAGAGATGCAAAACAAAACCACAGGGAGATATTATCTTATGCTAGTAGCAGTGGCAAAGGTCAACAGGACAGCAAGCAAAAAAAGTAAATGTTGAAGATGATATGGAGAGAATGGGACTCTCATGCACTGCTGGTGGGATTGTACAACCATTCAGGAAGGCAATTTGACATTTCCTCAAAAAGCTGAACAGAGAAATATCATGTAACCCAGTTATTCCACTGCTAAGAATATACCTCAAGGAAATCAAAACTGAGACACACGCATAGATATGTACATGTATATTCATAGCAGTGTTATTCATGATATTGAGACAACAGATAAAGTAGAAATGCCCATCGACAAAGGAATGGATTAAGAAATTGTGGGACATGCACACAATGGAATACTATGCAGCAATAAGGAATAATTTTGTAATCAATTTATAAACTAATTTTGTAAAATATATAAGAGAGTCGAGAGAGAGAGAGCTTATGCTACTGAAATAACTTAGTCTCATAAGGAAAAATATTGCATGAGATTAATTTTGTAAAAATAGAAAGGTAACTGAACAAGATGTGTATAAATGTTCAAATGGAAAAGGGTAAAGATGCAGAAGGGGGGGATCACTAGTATAGCAGTGGTTAGAGATGGATGGGGTAAAGACAGAAAAGATCTAGTGGGGACTTGAAAAGAGAGCGTGATAATAGGCATAGATAAATGGTAATTAATTATGTAAAACATGATGTATGTGAATGATTGTAAAGAACACAATGTACCTGAATGAAACACAATGGAAATGAAAGATTGTATAAAACACTATATACACGCATGAAACAAAATGTGTATGAATGATAGCATGAAAACCGATAAAAATATGAAAACCAAACAAGGAAAGTGCTTCTTTCCTATCCACTATGTTCCTTCTGGCTTGGACGTTCATACAACAGTATATCCTAACAAACCTCTAAGCTGGAGTGGGAAGGATGGGGAGGTGTTCTGGAATGTGACTTGATGAAGAGGGGCCCGCTTTCTCAATTTAGTTTCTGAAACCACTTCATCACTATTTTAATATTAAGCTCTCTTGCATAATCTAAGCTCCTAGATTTGCCATAGTATGCTCTGATGACCTAGTGGGCAAGGAGCTGTGCTGTCAACCTAAAAGGAGGCAGTTTGAATCCACAAGCTGCTCCAAGATGCAAGATGGGCAACCTCCTCCCATGTGATTAATAGCCTCTGAAAACCCACAGGAGGGTCAGCTGTGACTTGGTTCTGACTCAACAGCACATGGCAGAAACTAAAACAGACTTGTCAAAATAAAATAGGAAATTTGCTAAATACCATTTTTCCAACCTGTCCCATGGAAAAATGAGTAAGCCAATATATATTGTTTTCTTTCTATAGTAATTTCTTCTGAAAATACCATGTTTATATGATATGATACCTTAAGTACATGAAAAAAAATACCACAAATACAATCTGTTCCTTTTTTCATTTCACTTAAATCTTTCAAAATGTCCTCTTCCTGGTCTCTCCTAATGAATTTGATTGTCTTAATAACTCAGTCACTTTTCTTTTCCTCTAAAATTATTCATGATCCTTTCTCAACAATCAACAGACTTCTTCCCATCTTAATAAAAGATTTGGTTGGGGAAAACATGATGTTTTAAAAATTTTTACAGATACATTTCACTTCAATTGAGTGACTACTAGGCTGGAATAAATGGCTGTGTGTTTATCAACTCAACTTACTGCCATCGAGTCAGAACCGACTCTTAGATAATGCTGCAGTGGGTTTTCAGAGGCTTTAAATCACATCACAGGAGATTTCCCACCTTTCTCTCACGTAGCAGCTAATATACTTGTACTGACTGCCTTGAGGTTGGCAGTGCAGCTCCTTCCCGCTGTCATCAGAGACCCCTACTATGTGGGTGTATGATTATTATATGGTGACACCTGAGCAAATTGATTGTTACATGTGAAATTGTGCATCAAAATCACAGTTCAGATCTGGAGTGCTCCTCTGAAAAACAGAAGCATGCATATCGAAAGCCAGAATTCACTCCCAACACTGGCTGAAGGGGCAAGCCTGAGACTTTTTGCCAACTCCTTTTTACCTGCCTCACTTTGAGTGCACTAAGCGAAATCTGTGAGAACTGAACTCACAGTTGATTTTTCTGGGTTTACCATGTTTTCTTCTTTGGTCCAGGTGCAGTCTTATGACTTTTTCATCACGTGTTCTAGTGGAAACCATTTTGACTTTCCTTTTCTGATGTTTCCACCTTAGGTAGGTTCCAGTGTTCCCATGTTTTCTTCTTGTGGTCTAATCTGATAAGGAACTAGAAAGTCAATGTACCGAAATTTCACTAAGAGCCCAAATACATTTAAAGAAAAAGAAAAAATCCACAGATGAGAAAACGTTGCTCTCTAAGTTTTGTTTTTGTATTTTCACAGAATTCTCCCAAACTTTTTTGCCCCAAGAACAGAAGCTTTGATGTAGATGCCATCTACAGTGTGATTGACGATGCCAAGAAGTTTGTTTTCATCGCTGTCATGGACTACCTGCCTATCTCCAGCACAAGCTCCCGAAGGTCAGTGCATGCCTAGACCTCCAGGTAGAACCTGGCCTCCAGGCCAAGCCCCGGCCAATGGACCATTAGAGGAATTATCCTGGACACTGAGATTCTACCAGGTGTACATTAGGATGGGACCAACATTCAAATCTTTTGTGTACAGCTGAAGTTTATTCATGGTGCACCTCTTCTCTGAGTGGATCCACTTCAAAGACTCAGAATCCCAACCAATGGGAATGTGTCTTGTCTTGTTATATATTAAGTGAGAACCAACTCATAATTGGTTTTCAGAGACTATGAATTGCCAGGATGAGACTGTTCATCTTTCTTCCTTGGAGCAGCTGGTGGATTCAAACTGTCTACCTTTCAGTTGGCAATGTAACTCCTTCCCCACAAGCTCACTAGAGTTCCTATGGCAAGTCTCATTGTTGTTAGGGGCTATCAAGTTGAATACGACTCACAGTGAACCTATGAACAACATATCTAAAACTTGTCCTATTCTGTGCCATCCTCATAATCTCTGACACACTCAAGACCATTTCTGCAGTCACTGTGTCAATCCACATGGTTGAGGATCTTCCTCGCCTTTACCATCCCTCTACCTTTCCAAGCATGATGTTCCTTTCCAAGGAATAACCACTCCTAGCACATCTAGGAGCTCAAATTAATTATACAAGTGCTTAATATTAACATTTTGACCCAGTTCTTTAAAAAGCTGGAATGACAATGAGGTTTTCCTTCCACCATGTCACATTCCACATGAACCACACACACACACACACACTGTACTGGTGGGAATCCCACCTATTCCAGGTTAGAGGTCTGTGAGGATGCACTGGATGTGCAAGCCTTTGAATTGGCAGTGTAATTCCTTATCACTACTATAGAAACGACTCAGTAGTGTACACATTAGATAAGAAAACACATTTACTGAGAAGACTGGGTTGTTCTCAACTTGAAAAGTAAGCTGCACTGCAATTCCATAGGCACACAATTTGAATCCACCAGCTGCTCCATGGGATGGGGAAACTTCCTCCCAAGCGATTAATCATCTCTGAAAACCTATTAGAGGGCCAATGATGGATCAGTCAAACTCAACAGTACGCAACAACAACAAAGCTGTATAATTGTTTTAATACTCATTTAGATTATATTAGGTGTCATCGAGTCACCTATGACCCATAGTGACCCTATGTACAGCAGCTCTGAAGCCTGCCCTGTCCTGAGCCAGTCTCACTGACTCTAACATACCTACCCGCAGTGTCCCAGTTACTGTATCAATCCATCTCATCTGGGGTCTTCCTCTCCTGCACTGTTGAGCATGATGTCCTTCTTCAAAGACTGGTCCTTTCTGATCACATGCCCAAAGTATGTGAGACAGAGCTTCAAAATCCTTGCCTCCAAGAAGAAACTGGTGTCATCCTCTCTTTACCTAAAGAATATTTGAAATTGAGTGGGACAAGATTCCCTTTTAAAAAGGACATGCTTTGTTCTTTCTTTGAAATTGAAAGGAAGCCAAGTTACCTTGGAATCAATTACAATCACGTTAGCTCTTTGCCTGCCATAGGAGAGCTGGTCTGCACAGGGTCCCAGGGTTTAATTTCTTAGAAGCATGAAACCAGATCTTTCTTGCAAAGTGCCTTTTAGGGAACTTAAACCAACAACCATTCCTTTAACAGCTGAGAATGTTAACTATTTGCCCCACGCAGGGGCTCCTTCAGTTACTGAATGATATTAAATTATTTTACTAGATAACATTAATAAAAAGATAAATTAACAATAAAAAAAATTGGAATTGTTATACGCCAGCAATGTGTCCTATCTCCATACCTTTTCAACCTATATTCAGAATACATCATCTGGGAGGCTGGGCAGAATGAGGGTAAATATGGCATCCGGATTGGAGGAAGATTCATCAACAATCTGCATTATGCAGATAACACAACCCTGCTTGCTGAAACTGAGGAGGACCTGAAGCACTTGCTGGAGAAGGTCAGGGACTGCAGCCTTCAATATGTACTGAGGCTCAATATCAAGAAAACAAAGATTCTCACCTCTGGGCCAATTGGCAGCATCAGGATGGATGGTGAAGAGATTGAGATTGTTAACAGCTTTAGCTTACTTGGCTCCACAATCAACACTCTTAGCACCAGCAGCCAGGAAATTAAAAGACTTATTGCAATGGGAAAGTGTGCTGTTAGAGACCTCTCTGAAGTACTGAGGAGCAGTGGTGTCACTCTGGAGAGTAAGGTGCACCTGATACAGACCATTGTCTTTATAATCACTTACTATGCATCAGAGAGCTGGACAATTACTAGGGAGGATAAAAGGATAATTGATGCCTTTGAGCTGTGGTTTGGAGAAGAGTATTGAATATACCATGGACTGTAAAAAAAGAACAGATAGGTTCATCCGAAAGAGAGTTAAACCAGGTTGCTCCTTGTAAGGCAAGGATTTCTGAAGCTTCTTCTGACATACTTTGGATATGTTGCAAGGAAGAACCAATCATTGGAGAAGTACGTCATGCTTGTGAGGGTGGAGGGAAAGTGCAGGAGAGGAAGACCCTCTATGAGGTGGATTGATTCATCAACTGGGATAAAGGGGGTAGGGGTGTTAGAGACAGTGAGATTGGCACAGGATAAAGCAGGGTTTAAGGCTATTGTACATAGGGTCACTATGAGTTGCAGGTGACTCAATGGCACATAACAACAAC
>NW_006399969.1:4328033-4347984 GCF_000299155.1 Elephantulus edwardii
TTTTAATATAAAATTATTATTTTATACTGGTTTACTTACAAAGTTTGTATACATTGTTTTTTATACAAGATCTTTCCCATTTCCTTAACCAACTCTTCCCTCCACCCATCAAATTGCATGACACAATGATTAACCACTACCACCACCCTAACCCATAACTCCCACATCCTCACCCTTCTGCTCCCACCCTTCTGGTCTTGGATCCTCATACACGTTCTACAGTAATGGTCTTATACCATATGTGTCTTTATGGGACTGAGTTAATTCACTTAGTATAATGCTCTCCAGTCCCTCCCAAGTTAAGCAGTGATTTACAAAGTCATTGCTCCTATGTGCTACATAGTATTCCATTGTGTGAATACACCCTAATTTCTCAATCTATTTGATTGTGGTTGGACACCTGGACTGTTATCATGTTCTTGTGTTGGTGAATAATGGCGCTATGAACATTAGTGTACAAGTCTCCATTTGTGCCTCAGTTCTAGTTTTCTTGGGGTATATTCCAAGCTTGGTCATATGGAATGTCTATGTTCAGCTCTTTGAGGAAGCACCAAACTGCCTTTAAGAGTGGTTGTACCATTTTACAATCCCACTAACTGTGTAAGAGTTATCTCACCACATCCGCTCCAACTTTTATTACAGGCTATCCTGTTAAACTTTGTCACTGCTACTGGAGTGAGATGGTATCTCATTGTGGTTTTGATTTGTAGTTCTCTTATTGCCAGTGATTTTGATTTATTCAATGTGTCTCCTGGCCATCTGGAAGTTTTCCACTGTGAAAATTCTTTCCATGTTTTTGGTAATTTCGTAATTGTGTTATCAATCTTTTTCTTGTGGAGGCCCTATAGGATTCTGTAAACTTTTGATATGAGACCCTTGTCTGAAATGGTATTGATTGCCAAGTGTTCTTTTTCCAATTGATAGGTTTTCTTTTCACTCTATTGGAAAACAATTTTGATGTGTACAGGGATTTAATCTTAGAAGGTCTCGTTGATCAATTTTATCCTCTCCAGAATGTGTATTTCTGACTGTATTTGACACTCTTTTTTAAAAAAATAATTATTAAAAAAAAAAAAACACAACCAAACCAATCGGCTTTCATTCACCCATTCATTGAGAGCCTATGTGCAACAGAGTGAAAGCCAGGCTATTCTTGCCCCATCCTCATAATCTTGCTGTACTTAGGCTCATTGTTGCAGCGCCTGCATCAGTCCATCTTGATTTGTTGTGGTGGTTATTGTTGTTGTTGTTGTTATTATTATTATGCTAGTTTATTTACAAAATTTGAATATATTGTTTTTCAGACCAGATTCTTTGAATTTTCCTCAATCCCCCATCAAATTTTACAACCCCATGACTAATCCCCCCTTCTTTCCTCCCCCTGCACATACTATGTAAACTAGGCAATCTAAGCTTGATCCCAGTTTGTCTCTGATGACCTTTATGGTTTGGGGCTTTACTCCTAGGTCTCTGACCCACCTTGAGTTGATTTTTGTGTAAGGGGTGAAATGTGGATAGTGTTTCCGCTTTCTGTAGGTAGCAGTCCAGTTTTGCCAACACTATTTGTAGAGATTATCATTTCCCCATTTGATAGATTTTATATCCTCGTCAAGATGACCATAGATAACTAGGTCCATTTCTGGATTCTCAATTCTGTTTCAGGTCCATTTCTGGGTTCTCAGTACTGTTTCATTGTTCTGTGTGCCTGTTGTTATACCAGTACCATGCTGCTATGGTTACTAATGCTGTGTAATAGGTTTTGAGGTCAGGAAGTTCTAGGCCTCCAACCTCATTTTTGTTTTCCAGAAGTGCTTTGCTTATTTAGGGTCTCTTTCTCCTCCAAATAAACTTGACAATTTTCCTTTTGTTTTTGAAAAATGCATTTGGTATTTGTATTGGGATTGTGTTGAATAAGTAGATTGCTTTTTCTAGGATGGTAATTTTCGAAATATTGGGTCTTCCTATCAATGAACAGGGCAGGGCACACTTTCCCATTTATTTAGGTCTTTTATGGTGTCTCACAGAAATGTTCTGTAGTTTTCTTTGTACAGACTTTTGTGTCTCTAGTTAGATTCACTCCCAAGTACTTCAGTTTGTGACTTGCTATTGTAAATGGTATTGGCTTCTTGGTAGCTTTCTCTGAGTTCTCTTTGTTACTGTAGCGGAATCCCACTAATTTTTTTTTATATTGATCTTATATTCTGCTACTCTACTAAATTGGTCTACTAGCTCTAACAGGTTTGTTGCTGTTGTTGAGTCCTTGGGTTTTTCTGTATATACTATCATATCATCTGCATATAGCAATAGATTCACCATCTCTTTGCCAATCTGGATGCGTTTTATTTCCTTCTGTAGTTGTATTGCACTTCCAATACAATATTGAATAGAAGTGATGATAGTGGATATCCTTATCTGGTCCCTGTTTCTAAGGACATTTAGTCTTTCTCCATTTATCCATATGTCTTTTTCTAGATTGCTGTCTCTGAGGCATGTGCTCTCTTAATGACTTCTGCTGTTTCTTGCATCATTTGCCTTTTCTTCTGTTTGCTGTTCAAATAACTTCACATCAACTTATTTCTTCTCATTTTCTCTTTTTTCATTGGGTCTACTTTTTTAGGAGAAAGGTTATTTTGTTTTTTCATGATGATGGAGGCAGACTGCTGCTTTCTTGACATCATGTGAGTCTTTTCTTAGTAGATATTAGGTTGCTGCAATGTAATATAGAATGTGCCAGAGTATGGCAGTGTTATGTAAAGGACATATATATTGGTGCTCCCCTCTTGTTTTTTCTGATGCAGTATGACTGCTGCCCTACAGAAACCCTGGGCCCTCCTGACCTGTTCTGCTTGATTTTAAGAAATCTCATGTGATGTAGCTAGACAGCAGTGCTCAAGGCCAAAGTACCTCTTTTCTCCACTCTATGAGAGAGTTCAATGGCAGGTCGTTCAGTTCATTATTGTACTGTTTGCTGGTGGTGTCTTGACAGAATTTTGGCTCCCTTATTTTTTTTGTCCCAAGAATGGAAATAGATCAAAATGGTGGCAGTTGGTGGTGTTGGTATTGGGCATTCCCCATCCAAGGGGGGTGGGCTGATCTCTCCACATGGCTCCTCCAAGTCCCCAGAACTGGAGGGGAGGGGGCGCACAAATCACTACCCTCACCAGTAAGCAGAAACAGAATTCTATGGCCTCAAAATAGCTTTTCAAGTTTAAAGAAGGCTGTAGTTAACAAAAAAACAAGCTTGCCTCAGTAGCCCACCTCCATGAGAAAGAAGCATCTTCAAATAGCGATCACTTACAAAAACTCATCATTTGAATATGGAATAAATTTAAGAGCAGAATTTATGGAAAATTCTTTGGAAAGTTGTTTCACAAACAAATATTAAATCACTCAATGGCCATGCCCCAGGTATCCATACTTTTTCTTTCTTCCTAATCAAGCAGAGCTTGGGATGGTTATAAATGCCATGAACAATTCGTTTTCAAAATGTTCGTTTGTGGGAGTGCACCCAAGACCTTTTTAACTTGGAAAAATTACAATGTCAGAACATCAATTTATTGTCATTAAATAATTAAGTGTGCCTTTTGCCTGATTTATTTATATATTGCCAAATCTACACATGTGTAATATGCAACTTCTGTATGCATATGGCCATGGGATTGCAAAGCAGGGTTTCTCCCAGAAAGTAATTGCTTCTGATGACAGAGAGGGAGGAAAAATCATTTTAAACTACAAGATTTACATTTTAATTTGCTTTAAAATATTGTGCTCTTAAAAAAAATATTGTGACCTGGATGTTTTTCCCCATGAACTTGCATTCTTTTTTTGTCTTCCTTCTTTTGTGTTTGCATAGTTTCCCCCATTATCTAAAAGGAGAACAACACCACATTTATGGTGATTTTTTGGCTAGGATGAGGTGATTTCTCAACAATGGCACAACGTTTGCCCCATGAAGTCCCATGATCCCTTGGAGTCAAATGGAAAATAAGTAGTATGGAGGACATGACATAGCTTAGAAATTTAAAGCTGAGAGAAAATGTAAACAATGTTAAAGAAGTCAAGACTTATATGAAAATTTACATTTACTTGTAAATCTACCTTCTTAGCCATTATTCAAAGAACAAGAACAGTTGTTTGATTAAAATTTCAAAACTATAAATGCTTTCTGCATTCTGAATGAAAAATCCTTAGAGATCTTAAGACATTGTATAAGTATTCTATTTTAAACAGTCATGAATGAAAACTTTTGTGTTTTTGTTTGTTTGGTATTTTGTTTTTTACCTTTATTTTATTTTATGTTTATTTGCTTACAAGTTTGTAAACATTGTGTTTCCCACTATCCTTCATTCACAATGTGTGAGTGAAAAGTTTGTAAAACTCAGACTAAAGTTTTTGAAGAGTGAATTTAAACGTAATAAGCAAGTAAATACTATCATATTTTAGTATGTTGATGAAATTAATCTCCTACAGACATGTTAGTCTCTACACTACAAAGGCTCAACATGAAAGAGAAAAAGAATATATACATATATACTCAACATTACAAAATTATCTTCTTGGAGACAAAGATGATGAAGCTTCACCTTACGTATTTAAGGCATGTTGCTAGGAGAGATTATTCCTTGGAGAGGGATATCATGCTTGGAAAGGAGGAGGGTCAGCGAAAGAGAGGAAGAACATCAACCAGGCGGATTGACACAGTGACTGCCACAATAGGCTCTAGTGTATTAGGAACTGTGAGGATGGCACCACATAGGACAGGGTTCAGATCTGTTGTTCATAGAGTCTCTATGGGTTGTACTTGACTCAATGTTGTTGTTGTTGTTGTTGTTGTTGTTATTTGCCGTCGAGTCACTTTTGACTCATAGTGACCCTATGTACAACAGCCCTAAACTCTGCTCTATTCTGTGCCAATCACACTGTCTCTGACATTCCCATCCCGATTAACCCAGTCACTGAATCAATCCACCTCATAGAGGGCCTGTGCTGTCCCTCTACCCTCCCAAGCATGATGTCCCTCTACAAGGACTGGTCCCTCCTTACAACATGTCCAAAGTATGTCAGATGAAGCCCCAGAATCCTTGCCTCCAAGGAGCAGCCCAGTTTAACTCTCTCCAGGATGAATCTGTTTGTTTTCTTGGCAGTCCATGGTACCCTCTTACTCTTCTCCAGCACCACAGCTCAAAGGCGTCAATTGTCCTTCTATCCTCCATAGTCATTGTCCAACTCTCTGATGCATAACAAGTGATTGCAAAAACCATGGCCTATATCAGATACACCTTAGTCTCCAGAGTGACACTATTGCTCTTTAGTACTTTGGAGAGGTCCCTAAACAGTACCTATCAATAATAACAACACATTACAAATGGTTGACAACATATAATGTTTGCATCTCATCGTGGCTCATTTCTTTTGAGTCACAATCAACTCCTAGCTTACCCATTCATCACAGGGTCTTTAAAGCTATAAATTACATGAAAATAAATTGCCCATTTTTCTCCCAAAGAACTTATGGTGGATAAGAATCATCCAGGAGGGTTAATAGCACAACTGTCTGTGGTTGACAGGGGCACCACTTTGGAGAAGTACATTCCTTCTGAGCTCACCAACCCTGAGGAGTTTTCAGCCTTGATTCTCATCTCACATTACCCATACATGACTGGGTACGTGCCAACATCAGTGTATTCTCATTTTGTCATGACATTGTTTCCTGGGCTGGTGGCGAGGATTTGTGTTCCTCTGGAAGAGTGTGGTCCATAATAAAGGCCATATTCTCTGCACTTCATCAGTGAATACGTCCAGCCTTTGTTTTCAGCAGGCAAGGAGACCTGTGTTGTTTTTTGATCATGGAACCACATATACAGCCATCACCCATTTTACTGAGGACTTGCCTACTGATATGCTACTGAACAGATCTCAGCAAGAGCTTTCAGACTGCAATGGACTAGGGAGAAATCCTAGTGACCTACTTCTGAAAAAATCAGTCAGTGAAAGCCCTGTGACTCACAGTGATCTAACTCATGGGGATGATGCAGGACTCAATGGTAATTTTTTCCATGCTCCGTGGGGTCACTATGAATGAAAAGCAGCTGACAACTACAGTGTAGAGAACATTGATTTTCAAATGTCAAACCAATTACATACAGTTAATCCAGAGATGCAAAACTTGTTTAACTTTTGAAATTCAATCAATCATGGTTTCATATTGCTCTTTATAGTGTTGGATTTGATTTGTTAATTTTTTTTCATTTAGATTAATAAGAAATATTTGCCATATTTCTCCAGTGTTTTCTTTTGGGGGTTTACCCCCTATATCCTATATCTGGAGAATGTTGGCATTATATAAGAATTTAGAATGGGGGAGGAGAAGCACATATCCAAAAAAGTCTAGCAATAAAATAAGAATTGTTAGATTTTCTGTCCATAAGATTTAACGGTGGGCTGTCACTGATGATGTTCACTAGATTAGCAGCAGGACCATGGTCTCAAAGCTGGAGACAGTGAGCGGAGCAGTGAAGGGAGATCAAAAGGGTCAGACTCCAATGATAAGCCATTCAGTTGAAAAAAGGAATAAAATAGAGAAATCATGTGCCAGGCACACAGCAATGCAGAATCAAAAAGTTATCTCTGCATATAAAAAGCTCAGCAGAGAAAGTTGAAGATACTTTTAAGAATAAAGAACTAACCCAGTGTCGTTTCAGAGGAGACAAACATGAGTTCAAGAGGCTGGTGGGGGAGAGGCAGAGGTCTGGGCTTGTCCTAGAGGGACATGCCTTTCTTCTGAGACCAGAGGAACATGAATACAAACAAATATGCATACAGACGGTAGAGAGCCGAGGAAGGCCATGAGTGATAGCTCCCATTTAATGAATAAAGGAGGAAATAGAGTTCTCTAATGTGGGGTAAAGTTTGACAGAATTACCTAAACCTATAGCATATGGAATTGAAAATAAGAGGTTCCAAACAGGGCTCAGGACTTCAGATGCATCTGTTTACTTAAGTCTGCACACAGAGCAGAAGTGGCACAAGGGTTAAACACTCAGCTTCTCATTGAAAGGTCAGTAGTTTGAACCCACCAGCTGCTATGAGGGAGAAAATGTGTATGACAGTCTGCTTTTGTAAACAACTATGAGATATCATGTTATCCAAGCAAAAATAGCAAAGTTCAATAGGTCAACAAAAAACAAATGCTGGTAAGGTTGTAAAGAGATTGAAACCATTACTCACTGCTAGTGGCAATGTAAAATGGTACAACCATTATGGAAATTGGTCTGGCACTCTCTCAAAAAGTTGAAAATAGAAATACCATTTGACCCAACAATTCCACTACTGAAACTATATCCTAAAGAAACCAGAGCCACAAGTCAAACAGATGTATGTATACCTGTATTTATTGCTGAGTTATTTACAATAGCAAAGAGATGGAAGCAACCCAAGGGCCCAAGAACAAATGAATGGATAAAAAAAACATGGTACATTCACACAATGAAATATTTTGCAGCATTGGAAAACAATCAACTCATAAAACATTATACAACATGGGAGACATTGGAGGATATTATCCTGAGTAAAATATCTCAGTCACAAAAGGACAAATATTACAGAACACCACTGTTCTCAAATAGGACAGATTGGGGAAGCAGTGTTCGATAGAAAATGGGAAAAGAGTAGATAGATAACAAAAACCAATTCAAGGTGGACCATGGACCTAGGAATAAAACCAAGGACTATACGCTTCATTAAAGAAAAGCTTGGAAGAATGCTACAAGTCCTAATCCACAATATAAACAGTCTTCCAGGTACCCTGAAAAATCTACAACCAGGAGAAGATAAAATAACTGATTGGGATCTTCTAAAAATCAAATCCCTGAGCACATCAAAAACTTCTCCAACAGGGTAAAAAAGGAAGCCACAGACTGGGAAAACGTATTTGGTAATGACATATCAGGTAAGAGACTTCTATCCAGAATTTATAAAATACTTGTGCACCACAACAAGATAAAGGTAAATAATCCAATAGAAAAATGGGCACAGGATATGAGCAGACACTTTGCCAAAGAAGACATTCAGATGGCTAACAAGCACATAAATGTTCAAAATCCCTAGCTCTAAGAGAGATGCAAATTAAAACAACTATGAGATATCATCTCACCCCAGTCAGAATAGTAAAATTTATCAAAACAGCAAGCAACAAATGCTGGCGAGGTTGTGGAGAAACTGCAACTCTTATTCACTGTTGGTGAAAGTGTAAAATGGTACAACCACTGTGGAAGGCGGTATGGGGCTTTCTCAAAAAGTTGCAACTAGAGACACCATTGACCCAGCAATTCCACTACAGGGAATATACACTAAAGAGACCATAACTGACTTCCAACCAGATATATGCACACCCATGTTTATTGTGATTTTGTTCACAATAGCAAGGAGTTGGAAACAACCTAAGTGCCCATCAACAAACGAATGGATAGAAAAGCTGTGGTATATTCACACAATGGAATACTACACTGCACTGAAAAACAAGGAACTCATGCAATATTATTCAAAATGGGTGATCCTGGAGGACATGCTGAGTGAAGTATCTCAGTCACAAAATGACAAATACTGCATCGTGCCACTGTTGTAAAACAGGACTGACCTCAGGGTTGGGGGGAGACTGAGAAAGATGGGTTCAATAATGTATACTGCATTAAAACAGATGAAGGAGAAAACTGTTTAAAAGGGATATGTTATTGGGTCTTTTTGTCATGGCAGGAGTCCAGAGCGAAGGCTCCATAGTGGAGTGGACCTGGGGGAGGGGAACTGTAAAACAATGAAATAATTTTTCTTTTACTTTTCCAAGAGGGCAGTGTACTGGGGGGAGGGGAGGGTTGGGCGGCGGAGGATAGTGCAGCAATGAATGAATGGAAATCCAAATTCTCTGTAAATTTTCATTGAAATTAAGAATAAATTTAAAAAAAAGAGTGGATAGATAGTTAACATTGCAATTGAGCATATGAAGGGAAGGACTGACCAAAAGGAATATATGATTAGGCATTATATGTATGACAACAATCTGGAACAAAGGGTGCATTGTAATGGAGGGAAGTTGGAGGAGGGGTAGGAGAGCTTAAGAAAATGTGCAACAATAGATAAAAGAAGGAAAAAAAAAAGAGTACAGTCTTGGAATCCCTAGAGCGAAGTTCTGCTCTATTCTGCAGGGTTACTATGAGCTGGAAACAACTCGAAGGATCTTTTTTTTTTCTGTAGACCAGCTTCCTCCTGCAAATACACAGTTATTCAAAGTGGCTGTTTGCTCTTTAGGATATGATGCCCCACCTGCCTTCTCTTTCTGTTTTTAAAAAGTCTACTTTGGTTGTGGTATAAGTGTGCACTTTTCTGAGCGCAATCTTTCCAGGAGCCCTAAGCTTTTGGGGAAAGTATAACACTGACCCAGGTCTTAGTAGGTTCTTCAGAATTAATGAAGGAGGAGTTTGATCAAGGGATCAGAAGTAGGACTGCATTGGACATGGAAAGGGGTGTTAGACCAGGCGGAAGTGAAAGGATTGTGGATCGTGGGTCTCCGGGGATCATAGAGCGCTTTTAGTTTGAGAGAGAGACTGTTGCGATTAGGTACCGTCCAGTCAAGTATGATTCATAGTGACCATATGAGCAATAGACCTGAACCCTGTCCTGCCCTGTGTCATCCTCATCATTTCTGACACACTCGAGCCCATTGCTTAGTCACTGTGTCAGTCCATTTCACTGGGCATCTTCCTCTTTTTCACTAGCCACTGCGTCTTTCCAAGCATGATGTCCACCTCCAAAGTATTGACTTTCCTAGCAGCATGCCATAAGTATGTGAGACAAAGCTTTGCAATCTTTACTTTCCAGGTGTATTCTGAATGTTGTTTGTTCTTTTGGTAAGTCCAGGGGTTAGGGTTAGGGTTACTCTTCTTCTTACTACTCTTCTCCAACACCACATCTCAGAAAAGTGAAAGAGATGGGAAATCCTAAAATCAGGAGATGGTGATTAGACATAAAAAAAGAGATTGTGCAGTGATGATGCACTGAAAGCTAAGGTCCTCGGTTATATACAGGGAGCTTGGTGGGCTAGTGGTAAAGAGTTGTGCTGCCAACTCAAAGGCACATGGTTCAAATCCACCAACAGCTCTGCAGGAGAAAGATGGGCGGTCTCCTCTCATGTAGTTAACTGCCTCTGAAAACCCGAACGTTTGAGTTGGTTCTGACTCCATAGCACAAAAAAACAGTTGAAGAAATAAATTTCCCAATATTAGGACTAGATTTAGATGGAGAGAAAGGTAAAAATCTCTCAAGAATGTGGAAGAGGAAACAGGAGTACTACAAAGGATAGTTGGAAGAGAGGTAGAGAGAAGAATATCAGAATTAGGCCTCATGTAGGAAAATTGGCTTTTAGGTTTTGAGTTTTTTATTGAGGGGGGTATACTTTTATTGTAGTAAAGAGTTTACCACTCACTCCATTGCTTCTGAGTCACTTCTAGCTAAGAGTACAGGGACCCCCTGCAATGGGTTACCAAAGCTATATGAATCTTAACATGAGGAGATTGTTCATCTTTTTTGTGAAGAACCTCTGTGGATTAGAGTCTTTGGATTAGCAATGAGACACAGAATAGGCTAACCCACCAGAGCTCCTTAAAGATAAAACTCAAACTCATGGTCATCAAGTCAGAACTGACCCATGGCTGACCCTCCAGTGCTTTTCTGAGGCTGGAAATCATACGGGAGAAAATTGCCCTTCGAGCCCCTCCTGCCCCGAGGAGGTGGTGGTGAATTCGAACCCACAGAGAGATTACCACTAATCTACTAGAGCTCCCTATTGTTGTTATTATTATGTGTCATCGAGTTGGAACTGATGACCATCCAACAGATTTTCAGAAGCGGCTAATCGCAGGGTAAGAGATTGCCCATCTTCCATGGAGCAACTGGTGGATCCAAAGTGCATGTTTTTGGGATGGCAGCACAACTCTTTACTACTAGGCCCCAGAGCTTCCGATAAACTATGTCATATGATAATTAAATGACACTTCTGGAATTACATTATTTAGCCATGGGAAACAGTTTGCCCTACATTCTAGACCAACTGAGTGGATATGGTAGAAAAATACCTGGAAGGAGTTGAGGTAAGTCATGGTCTTAGGGAAGAACCAGGATTTAATTAAAGCAGCATGTTAAGGAAATGATAATTGGAAAAACTAGGGTGACAGGGGACCTCTGTGCCTAGTGGAAAGAGTAAGAGGTAGAGGCATAGTAGGAGACCTGGTCAGCAAGGAAGTTGGGACTGTCTGGAGGTAAGGGTGTTGGAAAATTCAGCTAGCCAGAGCAGATGTACATTTTTAGGCTACTACAGAAGAGAGATTTGAATGATGTTTAAGTCAGAGTGAGTATATCAAGAATATTTTTAGAAAGTTGGTTCTTAGTACACATAGAAATGGAAGGCGAGCCTGGAGGCCTAGTGACGTTGACACGTAGTGATCACCTGCACATACCCTAAATCCAACAGGTCCTGTGGGGTTGTCCTCACTTCAGGGAGAGCTGAGCCTCAGTAAAACACAGTTCTTTCAGTGTGCTAACCTGAGAGAGGTTTTTCTAACTTAAGCTACAAGTCTGTGTGTATATTACAGAAGAAAGTTGTAACCAGCTGAAAGGAATTATTATCAGTAGTGTAGCAAATTTCATTCTGAACTAATTTATTTCCTTTATTTTTGTCTATATGGATATTATCTCTGCAGGACTTACTGGCCAGATTTGGATGGAAAAATAAGAGAAGCATTAGTTTTGCGAAGTGTGAAAGTTCGACTCCTCATAAGCTTCTGGAAAGAAACAGACCCCCTTACATTTAACTTTATTTCATCTCTTAAAGCTATTTGCACTGAAATAGCCAACTGCAGTTTGAAAGTTGTAAGTATTACATTTACTGTGCCATTGAAAAAGCAACAGATCCCCTTGCCACATCAGTGCATACACATGAACTCCTATTAACAGTTTTTGTAGTGAAAAATACACTTTTATATTTATGAATGTTTCCTTATTTTAAACTACGCAGTGTGCCCTACTTCTGTTTGAAAGACTATACAACCTCCACATGACTAAAATCCCCATTCTTCTCAATGTTTCTATAATTTATTGTGACCCACATAGGCGAGTGCCCTACAGAGACAGTAAAACAAAAATCCTCACAAGTGGACCAATAGGCAGCATCTCAATAAATAGAGAACCCTGACCTGTGACAAGGTATTTTCAATTGTGTCCTCTGCATGTGAAACTTGAACAATGAATAAAAGTATCTGAGACGAATTGATATCTTTGTGTTGCGTTGTTGACAAAGAGTATTTAATATAACATAGATTGTAAAAAAAACAAACAAAAAAAAACACCCACAAAAACTAATCTGCCTTAGAGGAAGTGAAACCAAGGTACTCCTTGGATTCAAGGATGGTGAAATTTCATCTCACATATTTTGAGCATGTTAGGAAGAGCTTGTGTTTGGGAAAAGACATCATTACCAGAAAAGTGAGAGTTAGCAAAAAGAAGGAAGACCTTCAGTGAGAGGGATTGATGCATTGTCTGCAATGGTGGATGGAAATTATGAGAATAATGCAGAACAGGGCAAGATTTCAATCTATTATTCATAAGGTTGCTGTGAGTTTAAGTCAGTTTGATGGCACCTGACTGAAAACTATTGGCACCTATAACAAAAACAGGGAGTTCTAGTAGTCTGTGGTCTACTGCCAACCAGAAGGCACATGGTTTGAATCCACCAGTTGCTTCTCAGGAGAAAGATGGGCAGTCTCCTCTTGTGACTTACTGCTTCTGAAAGCTCACTGGAGGGTCAGCTAGGGGTCAGTTCCAACTCAATGGTACATAACAACAAGAGTCTAATATCATCACTTGATCTATTCATTTTCTCACATGTCCTTTTAATTGAATGGTGCTTGCTAAAATCCTCATTTAATTGTCAATGGACATTCCATGAATTTGGAGGTGAGGAGTAGTTGACAGAGAGCTCTGGTGGTGTGATATGTTCCATGTTGAACTACTAGCCAAGATATTGGTGGTTTAGATCCACCAACTGCTCTGAGGAGAGTGGGTAGGAAAGTACTAGATCTTCTCCTGAAAAGATGTACAGCCTCAGAAACTTAATGAAGGGTTTGAGATTATTTGGAATCAACTTGATGACAGCAATTATTTAACTTCAGATAAAAAGGACAATTTGCCAAAACCCATCAAGTCAATTCTGACTTAGGGAACCCCATCCAAATGTGTCAGAATAGAACCCTGTCCCATAGGGTTTTCAATGGCTGTGATCTTTCAGGAAAAGATTTCTTGAAGCACTACTGAATGGACTTGAACCATCAGTCATTCCATAGCATAACACTTAATAATTTCTGCCACTCAATGGATAACCTGAGTGCTTCCATTTTAGAAGTCAGGTCTCTCCTTATATGTCTTTGTAGTAATGTTGTTGTTAGGTACCATCGAGTTGCCTGAGACTCATAGTGACCCTATGTACTAAACCCTGCTCTATGCTGTGCCAATCTTACTGTCTCCAATACACCTATCCCCATTACCCCAGTGACTGAATCAATCCATCTCATTGAGGGTCTTCCCCTCCTGTGCTGTCCCTCCATCCTCTCAAGCATGACGTCCCTCTCCAAGGACTGATCCCGCCTTGCAACATGTCGAAAAAATGTCAGATGAAGCTTCAGAATCCTTGCCTCCGAGAGCAGGCTGGCTTCACCCTCTCCAGGATGAATTTGTTTGTTCTCCAAGCAGTCCATGGTATATTCAATACTCTTCTCCAGCACCACAACTCAAGGACATCAACTCTCCTTCTATCATCCCTAGTCTTACTGGCAAAACCATAAGCCACTAAGATTTGATGAAATACCAATTGAGGTTTGAGTCTAGAAATTCTCAGTTTTCTATGCCAAGAAATTTTGGAAGACAATTAGCTGGCCAGGAAAAAGATTCTTATTTGTCCCTTTCCTAAAAAGATGATCCAACAAAAGGTGGAAATCATTGAACTATCACATGCAAGTAAAATTTTACTGAAGATCATTGTAAAATGACTGGAGCAGTACATTGATAGAAATTCATGCTGGATTCAAAAGAGGGTGTAGATAAGGAATCCCTAAAGTTAGAAGAAGCTGTGCCAGAGACAGTGAGATTGGCTCAGGATAGGGCTGGGTTTGGAACTGTTGTTCATAAGGTTGCTGTGAGTCATATTTGAGTCAACTGCACACAACAACAAAATGAGGGAGCTTTGGTGGCCTAGTGGTAAGAAGCTACACAGTAATTACAAATACATGTGGCTTAAATCCACCAGCTGTTCCCAGGAGAAGTATGGGCTGTCTCCTCGTATGCAGTATACTGCCTCTGAAAACCTGCTAGAGGGTCAACTGTTAATCCATTCAGACTTAATGGCACACAACAAAACAAAGTCAGATAGACCTTGACCAAAAGCTGAGATTATCAGAAAGAGGCTTACTTGTGTTTCATTGACGATGCAAAGGCATTCAACTGTATGTATTATAATAAATTATGGATAATATTGACAAGAATGAGAGTCCTAGAAAACTAAATTGTGCTCTTGCAGAGCACCTGTATCAGAGCAGAAAAAAAAGGGATAGTTTAAAATCAGGAAGGGAAGGGTGTATGTCAGGGTTGTATCCTTTTATCGTATCTATTCAATCTGTAAGGAAATGCACAGTCTAGCAAGAGTTAACACTGTCAACCCAGAATATGAGCTTCTCTGGCAGTTCAAATCCACAAGCAATTCCACAAGAGAAAGAGAAGCAGGCTCCTCTCATGTGACTGACATTCTCAGAGACTGAATGGAGGGTAAGCTATAAATTGATTTCAAATCAAAGATGAGAGAGAAAGAGAACACTCTGACTTGAGAGAATGTGACTCTGAGATTTTTTTAAATCTGTATGTTGAGCAAATAATCCCAGAAACTGGACTGTATGAGTAATGTGACATTGGAGGGAGACTCATCAACAACATATCATATGCAAAGGACATAACATTGCTTGGAGAACAAGACTTGAAGTCCTGACTAATGAAGCTCAAAGACTCCAAGCCTCCAGGGCCTCGCTCCTGGGGGGAAGAGCAGTCCTGCATGTCAAACACAAGCCCAAAAAATCACTCAACCCAAAAAACTTGTGGTTACTTGTGCACAAGGACCACCATGCCGTGCTCGGGCATAAAGAAGTCACAGAGACTCTGAGTGGAGTCATCCAGGAATTGAAGTTGTCAATAATCTCATTTCACTTAAATCCACAATCAACACCCATGGGAACAGCAGTTAGGAAACCAAAGGTGTGTTTCACTGGGAAAATCTGCTGTCAAGGACCTCCCAAAGTACAAAAGAGCAAGGATATCAGTTTAAAGATTAAGGTGCACTTTTCCAAGCCATAGTAGTTTCATAGTTGCTTCCTTTGCATCTGAAAGTTGGACAGTAAGAAGTGATGCCTCGAATTGTAGTGTTGGAGAAGAATATGGTGTATCTCATGGACTTGCAAATGATCAAGCAAGTCTGTCTTGGAGGATTCAACCAGGGTGCTCCTTAGAGGCAAGGATGGTGGAACTTCGTCTCACATACTTCAGGCTTGTCAGAAGGGGCCAGTTCTTGGAAAAAGACATCATACTGACAAAGGTAGTTGATCAGATAAATAGATGAAGACTCTCAATGAGATGGATTAACACAGTGACTGTAATAATGGATGCAAGCACATTAGAGATCTTGAGGATAGCACAGGATAGGGCAGGGGTCAGATCTATTGTTCATAGGGTTGCTGTGAGTGGTAGTAGACTCGATGACACCTAACAACAGCAGTAGCAGACTCATCCTGCTATAAACACTTCACCATCATGACCCAAATTCTCTTTATTAAATAAACATTTTACTTTATCATTATTTATTAATATAATATATTATCTTCACAGCACATTGTGAGATAAACAAGATTAATATTTTACCCCCATACATCAAAAGGGGACATGAATGCTAAATCATTTTAGGGAGTAAATGATGATATGAAAACAGAAACTAATGCTCCAGTCTAATTCTCTTTCTAGCACACTTGCTGTGGCCTTCCTTCCTAAAGCATGCAGTTGCATGGTATCAGATGGGTGGGTTTTGGAATATGCACAAGCACAGACTCCTGCAGCCCTCCAGTCCTCCTAGCCTGGAACCCCACACTTGTCCCTGGCTCCATGCCACTGGGCTATGTGCTAATCTATAATTGGAGGGAGACTGGCTGGGAACTGGAAATAATTCTAAATATGGTAGCTTTCTGGCTTCACTCTTGACACTCCTGAGGTCTTCTTGCAAAGGTGGAGAGTCAATGTAAGAGAGGAAGACCTTCAATGAGATGGATTGACTTAACAATGGCTCAAGGATAATAGATGGTGAGGATGGCACAGGATAAGGCAAGGTTCATATCTCTTGTTTATAGTCACTATGACTTCTAGTTGACTCTACAGCACCTAATAACAGTATCCCCTTAAAGCCTTCATGCATGCCATTCCCTCTGCCTTCAACACTCTTCTTTATGGTTCATTTGTCCAGGACCCATTAGTCCTATAGGTCTCAGGTTTTCACAAAGTTTATTGACGCCCTACTCTTCTCTGTTACAACAAATTACAAGACAGACAAACCTCTCTCAGGGAGCTTCAGTAGACAGAAAGTAGAAAAAGATGGACAGTTTTCTGTTGTAATCACTCAGCATGTCCTTTAACTTCCCTTCACTGGACTTATATGAGTTTAAAGCCATGTTTTCATGTGGATATTACTTGACTGATATCCAGTTCATACAGTAGACTAGAGCTTCATCACAACAGAGACCAAAATCTGTTGTGCTCAATGCCACATCTTTTTCTCCTTTTTCTTTTTTAAAATTTATTATTAATTTCAGTAAAATTTACAGAGACTTTTGATTTCCATTCATTCATTGCTGCACTTTTCTCCCTTACCAACCCTTCCCCCTAGTACACTACCCTCATGTAAAAGTAAAATAAAAATTTTCACTGTTTTACAAACCCTTCCCCAAGTCCACTCCACCATGTAGCCTTCGCTCTAGACACCTGTCATGACAAAAATACCTAATCACATATCCCTTTTAAACAGTTTTCTCCCTCATCTGTTTCAATGTAGTATACATCATTGAACCCATCTTTCTCAGTCTCCCCCCAACCCCGAGGTCAGTCCTGTTTTACAACAGTGGCACCATGCAGTATTTGTCCTTTTGAGACTGAGATACTTCACTCAGCATAATGTTCTCCAGAGTCAACCATTTTGAATAATATTGCATGAGTTCCTTGTTTTTCAATGCAGCATAGTATTCCATTGTGTAAATATACCACAGCTTCTCTATCCATTCATTTGCTGATGGGCACTTAGGTTGTTTCCAACTCCTTGCTATTGTGAACAAAGCCACAATAAACATGGGTGTGTATATATCTGCTTGGATGTCAGTTACGGTCTCTTTGGTGTATATTCCCAGTAGTGGAATTGCTAGGTCAGTGGTATCTCTAGTTGCAACTTTTTGAGAAAGCGCCATGCCACCTTCCACAGTGGTTGCACCATGTTACACTCCCACCAACAGTGAATAAGAGTTGCAGTTTCTCCACAACCTCGCCAACATTTGTTGCTTGCTGTTTTGTTAAATTTTGCTATTTTGACTGGGGTGAAAGGATATCTCATAGTTGTTTTAATTTGCATCTCTCTTAGAGCTAGGGATTTTTAACATTTCTTTATGTGCTTGTTAGCCATCTGAATGTCTTCTTTGGTGAAGTGTCTGTTCATATCCTGTGCCCATTTTTCTATTGGATTATTTACCTTTATCTTGTTGTGGTGAATGCTACATCTTTTAAAACTGCATTAACTAATGTTGGCTAAGTTAGGAAAAGACTAGAAGTCTTAGTCACTACTGGTGGGAATGTAAAATTGTACAGCTACTAAAACAAAAAATCAGAGCCCTAACTCAAATGGATGTGTACACACCTATGTTTATTGTGGTGTTATTCACATTAGCAAAAAGATGGAAGCAGCCCAAGTGTCTGTCAATAAATGAATGGATAGAAAAGCTATGGTACATTCACAAAATGGAATACTTTGCAGCATTGAAAAACAGTGAACTTGTAAAATACTACACAAAGTCAGTGAGCCTGGAAGACATTATGCTAAATGAAATATCTGTTATAAAAGAACAAATACTACATAACACTCTATAATAAAATAGGACTAAGATGAGGCATCGGAAGTGGATGGCCAATCCTTCTTCCTAGTCTATCTTGATTTAGGTGCTCATCTTTAGAGCAATATTTGACAGACAAGCATTTTACCCAAAAGACGTGATGAGAGTATGTAGGTAACAGATTAGGTGTTGGTCCTGGGGGTCCACCCTTTGGGCACATGAATTGTGTTTGCACACTCTCTCCACCCTTCCAACTACTGAATCTGGAAAACATGGAAATTAAAAGATAAGGAAAAGATGGGATCACTTTCATAGTTAATAAGACCATTTCTAGATCCATCTTGAAATACAATGTTGTGAGAGACAAGATAATATCCATACGCATACAAGAAAGACCTGTTAATACCACTATCATTCAAATTTATGCACCAAAAACCAAAGCCCAAAAGGAGGAAATAGACGATTTCTACCAACTGTTGCAGTCAGAAATCAATCGAACATGTAACCAAGATGTATTCATAATAGTGGATGATGACTGGAATGTAAAAGTTGGAAACAGGAAAGACGTCAGGAGACATGGACTTGGTGACAAAAAGGAGACTGGAGACAGAATGACAGGATTCTGTCCACTCAATTATTTATTCATTACAAATACCTTTTATAAAAAAACACAAATGGAGACTATACACACGGATCTCACCTAATAGCCTACACCAGAACCACAGAGATTACATATATGGGGGAAATTATTGGAGAAGCTCAGTATCAGCTTTGAAAACCAGGCCAGGTGCTTATTGTGGATAACATTGTCAACTACTCAAATGCAAGTTCAAACTGAAGCTCAAGAAAATAAAACCAAATCCACAAGTACCAAAGTTTGACCTTGAGTCTATCCCTTCTAAATTGAAAGACCATCTCAGGAACAGGTTTGAGACCTTGAATACTAATGAGTGAAGACCAGATGAGCTGTGGGGTAATATCAAGAATATCATCCATGAAGAATGAAAAATGTCATTCAAAAGACAGAGGAAGAAAAGACTAAAATTTATGTCAGAAGAGACTAGAGTGCATTAGAGTGCCGAGAAGTCAAAGCAAAGGGAGGAGATCAAGAAGCTATTTATCTGAGCAGAAGATTTCAAAGGGCAGCACAGGAAAACAAAGTGTTGTAATGAAATGTGCAAAGAGCTGTAGCTGTACAACTACAAAAGAGACAAACTTGCTTGGCATTTCTTAAGCAGAAGGAACTGAAGAACAAATTTAAGCCTCAAGTTGCAATACTTAAGAATGGCTATGGGCAGAATGATGAGGGACCCAGGAAGCATTAAAATAAGCAGAAAAGAAGTACACAGAGTCATTAATACAAAAAAAATTGGATGAGAGAAGAATTTAATGAAACAACATAAGATCAAGGGTCTATGGTGATGAAGGAGGAAGTTCATATTACTCTGAAGAAATTGGCAAAAAACACAGCCCCAGGAATTAATGGCATACCAATTGACATATTTCAACAAACAGATGCTGCCCTGCACATGCTCAGTAGGTTGCACCAAGAAATCTAGAGGACAGCCACCTGGCCAACTCACTGGAAGAGGAGCATGTGTTTTGCTATTCCAAAAAAGAGGTGACACAACAGAGCGTGGAAATTATTGAACAATATAATTTATATCACATGCAAGCAAGATCCTGCTGAAAATGATCCAATAACTATTAGAACAGCACATGAACAGAGAACT
>NW_006399969.1:4348354-4366603 GCF_000299155.1 Elephantulus edwardii
GCCACTGTGGCTAACTCGGAGAAGAATGGGAAACCCAGAACAATTGATTGTGCTTATGTGAAACCTATATTTGAGCCAGGTATTAGTTTCCAGAAAAGAGCAAAACACTACATAGATGGTTCAAATTCAGGAAAGGTATATGCCAGAGGTGCATCCTGTCTCCATACTTTTTCAATCTATATGCAGAATAGATAATCGGTGAGGCTGAGCTTTTTGAGGAGGAATGTGCCTTCAGGACTGGAGGAAGACTTATCAAAAATCAGCATTATGCAGATGACACAACCTGGCTTGCCAAAACTAAAGAAGACCTGAGACATTTGCTGCAGAAGGTCAAGGACAGCAGTCCTCAATATGAACTGAAGCTCAAAAAGAAAACAGAGATTCTCACCACAGGGCCAGGTGGCAACATCATGATAGATGAAGAGATTGTGATTCTTAACAGCTTCAGTTTGCTTGTCTCAACAATCATTATTATTGGTACCCACAGCCAGGAAATCAAGACAAATTGCATTTGAGAAAACCTGTTGTCAGGGACCTTGCCATAGTACTGAAGAACAATGATGTCATTCTAGAGACTAAGGTGTACCTGATCCAGGCCATGGTCTTCGCAGTCACTTACTAAACATCAGAGAGCTGGACAATGACTAAGGATGATAGAAGAAAAATCAATGTTTTTTATTTGTGGTGCTGGAGAAGAGTATTGTATATACCATGAGCTGCTAAAAGAACAAACAGCTTTATCCTAGAGAGAGTGAAACCAGGCTGGTTCTTGAAGGCAAGGATTTTGAAGGTCTGTCTCACATACTTTGGGCATGTTGCAAAAAGAGACCAGTCTTTGAAGAGGGCCATCATGCTTGGAAGGGTGGAGGGGCAGCGCAAGAGACAAAGACTATGGATGAGATGGATTGACTCAGTGACTGGGGTAATGGAACTAGGTGTGGCAGAGATTATGAAGTTAGCTCAGGATTGAGCAGAATTCAGAGCTATGTACATAGAGTCCCTATGAGTCGCAGGTTACTTGACGGTACATAACAACAACATGGGGGATTAGGAGGAGAACGTGAAAAGAGTGGATAAAAAATAAATGCTGCATTGGAGCACATGCGGGAAGAATTGACTGAAAGGAATATATCAATATGCATTATATGTATGACAACAATCTGGAACAAGGGTTACAAAAAGTGTCCTGGGGGAGAGGGGAGGGAAGGGGAAGAAGAAATGCATGCAAAACTGAATGAATGAAAATCCAACCTTTCTGTAAATTTTAGTTAAGATCACAAAAAGGGGTTTTTTTTAAAAAAAAAAAAGAGAGAGAGATGAAACCTCAAACTCACATTACCTTAAAAAAGCAAACATTGACAGCTGAGAGCTGGCTGTACTGTAGCAGTCTTCACATAAGCCAGGTCTCTAAGCATCAAGATAAGCCTAGACACTCCTGCTGTCAGCCCCCTTCTTTTACATCCTAATCCCTGGCTTTGGATGAACTGAGATGCTGCTTTTTTAGGGTCACATTAAAGTTGAACTTCAGGATTCTTGCTTTGAAGTTGCCATTTGTGTTTTGTTTTCGGTTGTCTATTTAAAAATCTTATAAAACTGTCTGTGCAGACATAACTTCCTGTGGCAAAGATACTTTTATCTTTGAAAATCCCAATTTAATCATCCAGTCATTGAAATGAACTTGATTCTTTTTAGAATGTATGAAACATGGAAGAAAATTCACTCTGTTCACTGGCATGCTGGACAGAGGCACCCTGAGGCTGGCTTCAAATGCTGGTACACTGTGATGAATAAGATAATTAGAATTAAACAGCCTTCTGGCTCTTACCCTACTAGAATTAATTTTGTGTTCATTTTGTAGCTTAAAAGTGTTAATCACAGACCTAGATAAGCATGCTAATTTCCCCTTTTCTTGTCTATATGGGTTTGAGAGCAGAACAGCTTCACCTATAATATGTCTAGATGGTGATTTTTCACTATCCAGAATAAGGTTGTTGATAGCTGAATAATACCCTCCTTTTGTGCTTTTGAACAAGATGGAAAACATTCTTTATTCACCCGATTTCTTTTGCTTTGTCTTACAGAAATTTTTTGATCTGGAAAGAGAGAATACTTGTGCTACAAAAGAACAAAAGAATAACACATTTCCTAAACTAAATAGAAACAAGTATATGGTGACGGATGGAGCAGCTTATATTGGTAGGTAGCTTTCCTTTTTTTTCTCTCTCTCTTTCTTTTGAATTAATATTTTTAGCATTAATATACACTGTGTTTCATACATTGTGTTTTATACAATATTTCATTTATGTTATATTTAATTCATGTATATTGTGAGGGTTTTTCCTCTTACAATCACCTTATTATTAACTACATTTGTGAAAAGCAGTCCTTCATATTTTATGCCTTAATATTCCCCTTTTAGATAACCAATTTCTGATTTGCCCATCCCTATCAAACCAGTACTCTGAGGGAACAAGCATGTCCCTTTTGCTGAAGAATTCTCTTTTTAACTTGGCAACTTTGAATATCTGCATCCACAAGAAAAATTCAGTCTAGAACAAACCATCAGTTTTCAGCAATCAACATTAGCTCACAGCATGGAGCATATTCTCTTCTTCTGGTTCGTTTCTGGTCAACACCTCCCCAGTTATCTGTGGCTAGGTTTAAAAGGACATCAGCTATAAGCTCAGAAGTCCACACTTCTCCCTGCATTCCAGACCAGCGGGTCCCTTCACTCAGCTGTAGCCTCCACATGGGGCCAAGTCAACAGGTTAGTGGTCCTCATGACTCCCTGCTGCTCCTCAAGCCAACCACCTTCAGCCACACATCAGTATATAGCAGATGGGCAGTGCTGAAGGAACACATCCAAACTCAGCCTGTTTCTCTATTGTTGTATTCCTCTCACTTTCACTTTTGTGGATCCAGATGATTGCTGTGCATGATCATATTCTAACCTCAAGTCCTGGAAGTGGGATCTGATGGGGTTTATGTAAGGGTTCTTGGGATTATTCCATTTGTTGTTGTTGTTAGGTTCCATTGAATCAAGTACAACCCATAGTGACCCTATGAACAACAAATCTGAGCCCTGTTCTCTCCTGTGCCATCCTCTTACTTCCTGACACCTTTGTGCCCATTGTGGCACCTGGCTGAAAGTATTCCTCTCTTTCACCAACCCTCCACTTATCTAAGCATAATGTCCCTCACTAAGGGCTAACCTCTCTTAGCAATATACCCAAAGTATGTGAGATGATGCTCTCAGGCTCTATCTTTCCTCTATGGAGCACCCTTGCTGCACTTTCTCCAAGACATATTTGTTTGTTCTTTTAGCAGTCCATGGAATATTCAGTACTCTTCTGCAACACCATAGCTCAAAGGCATCAATCAGTTCTTCTTTCATCCTTATTTATTGTCTACCTCTCAGATGCATAGCAAGTGACTGAAAAGACCATGGTGTGAATCAGATGTACCTTAGTCTGCAAACTGACATAAATAATTTGGAGAGGTCCCTGACTGCAGACTTTCCAAGTGCAATACATCTCCTGGCTTCCTGACTGTTGGTAGCAATGGCGTTGATTGTGGATCCAAGTAAGATGGAGTCATTGACATGTCCAGTCATTTCTCCATATAGCATGATAACTATTGTTCAGTTTGGTGGTGACCAGATTATTCTCTCCAATATTCCTTGGAATATAAGAATAAGGAAGAAATACTTGAGACTCACCACTGAACTGGCTGATGAGACCCTGAGGTCAGAAAACAAGGGATAGGAGCAGAGAGGTCTTCCACTAAACATTCCCCATGTTGCCTGATTTCTGCGCTTGGGTTTAATCTAAGATGTAGATGAATAAATATTTTGTAGAAAAGTTCTGGTATTTTGTCTCATATTATAGATGAGGAATTGAATGACTCATTCATTATGAGTCTTTACTGAAGAACTAACACAGATCTCATTAACTTGTCTCTCAGTCCTTACTTGCAGTATTTCAGTGACATTCCTACCGTGGCCTTGACAGTAACCCAACATCTAATTCCAGGTAATATAGTTAACTGTCTAAACCTTAACTCTCTCATCTGCAAAATAACACTAATGGGCTAAGATGTGCCTGATTCAGGCCGTGGTCTTCTCAGTTACCTACTATTCATCGGAGAGCTGTACAGTGACTCAGGATGACAGGAAGAATTGATACTTATTGCGTTGTGGTGTCGGAGAAGAATACTGAACATACCATGGACTGTTAGGAGAATAAACAGTTCTGTTCCTGGAGAGGGTGAAACCAGGCTGCTCTTTGGAGGCAAGGATTTTGAAGCTGCATCTCACATAATATGGGCAAAATGGCCAGGAGGTACCAATCCTTGGAGAAGGATATCATGCTCAGAAGGGTGGAGAGATAGCACAGGAGAGGAATATCCCAGAAGGGTTGAATTGACACAGTACCTGGGGTAATAGGAATAGATGTGTTAGAGACTATGAGATTGTCTTAGGACAGGGCAGGGTTCAGAGCTATTATACATAAGGTCGCTATGAGACATAGACAATTGGATGGCATGCAACAGCAAACCTTAGCTCTCTCACTCTCTCATCTTTAAAATAGTGCTAATAATACTTGATAAATGAACAAAGGAAAAATATGTCTTTGAGAGAGTGCAGGCAGGATGCTTAGAGGGAAGGATGGTGACATGTCATCTCACATTCTTTGGCTGTATTCTTAGGAGGAGCCAGTCCTTAGAGAAAGACATCATATTTGGAACAGTGGAAGATCAACAAAGGAGGGGAAGACATTCACTGAGATGGATGGACCCAGTGACCATAACAAAGGGCTTGAGTGTGACAGAGATGATGACGACAGAATAGGGCAAGGCTCCAATGTGTCGATATGAGTCTTATAGAGGACAACCGAAAAACAAAAATAAAATCTTTACAAGAAGAAACTGCCTATATTTTTCCCAAGAAGCAACTGGTGGATTTGAGATTTCAACTTTTCTGTTAGCAGTCATAGCAAGCACTTAATAAATGATAATTGCTGTATCTTTGACATCTCTTACATACCAATCTTACCCCTACATGCTCCCCATTATGCTTCTGTAGCCTAGTCATAATCTGGTCTATACATACATAGTTATGTCTTGAGGCTGACCTTCTTTTTTTCCTAATAGAGAAATTTCTATGCATCTCATTATTAAACAAAATTCCACTTTTCTGATACATCTGTTCTTGTTATGTGCCTGAAACTCATAGAGACTCTATGTACAACAGCCCGAAACCCTGCTCTATACTGTGCCAGTCTCACTGTCTTCGACATATCTACCCCAATTATCCCAGTCACTGAATCAATCCTCCTCAGAGAGTCTTCCTTTCCTGCGCTGTCCCTCTGCCTTCCTGAACATAACATCCTTTTTCAAGGACTGATCCCTCCTTGGAACATGTCCAAAGTATGTCAGACAAAACTTCAGAATCGTTGCCTCCAAGGAACAGCCTGGTTTAACCCTCGCTAGGATGAACCTGTTCATTTTCTTAGCAGTCCATAGTAAACTCAATACTCTTCTCCAGCACCACTGCTCAAAGGCATCAATTCTCCTTCTATCCTCCCTAGTCATCGTTCAGTTCTCTGACGCAAAGCAAGTGATTACAAAGACCATGGCCTGTATCAGGCAAACCTTAGTCTCCAGACTGACACTATTGCTCCTCAGTACTTTTGAGAGGTCCCTAACAGCAGACATTCCCATCGCAATATGTCTTTTAATTTCCTGGCTGATGGTGTCAAGAGTGTTGATTGTGAAGCCAAGCAAATTAAAGCTGTGAACAATCTCTATCTCTTCACCATCCATCCTGATGCTGCCAATTGGCCCAGTGGTGAGAATATTTGTTTTCTTGATATTAACCTCAATACAATTGAAGGCTGCAGTCCCTGCCCTTCTGCAGCAAGCTCTTCAGGTCCTCCTCAATTTCAGCAAGCAGGGTTGTATCATCTGCCTAATGTAGATTGTTGATGAATTTTCCACCAATCCTGATGCCACACTCTCCTCATACAGCCCAGCCTCTCAGATAATCTGTTCTGCATACAGGTTGAAAAGGTATGGAGATAGGACACATCCCCAGCATACACTCTTCCCAATTTTGAACCATGCAGTGTTTCCTTGCTCTGTTCTGATGACTGCCCCTTCTAGCCAGTTGTAAATCCCTTCATTCTTGCCCCCATAGCATTACAATTGTTGTTTCCCTAACAGTCCTTAAAACAATGTATAGTTATTTTCACTCTTACATTCTGACCCCCTAATATCATCACTCACTTGTCATTTTGTCATACTGTCGTGGCTTTCATGTTGCTGTGAAACTGGAATCTATACCATCATGGGTAAGATTAACTGTGGTGTTCAAAGATACCAGGAAACAGGAATATTCATCCACCCCTAAAATGTCAGGCTCTTGAAAACATCTACAAAGAGTAGTGGAACACTGTCTGATATGAGGGGCAAAAATGAGCACTTAAGATATTATCAGAAAAGAGCTGTCTCCCCAAAGTAGAGTCTGCCTTGATGGTGTTGAAAAAAATTTCAAGCCATAAAGAACCTGCATTTGTTAATGTGGCATGACTTGAAATAAGGAGAACCAACTACAAACTCCTATTAATAATTGGAACATGGATTGTACCAAGTGTCCATTTGGGAAAATTAGAAATTGTCAAAAATTAAATGGAGCATGTAAAGATTGATACCCTAGGCATTAGTAAATGGAAATGGATTGGCATTGGACATTGTGAATCAGACAGTCGTATTACCATGGAAGTATTGACAAATTGAGGAGAATTAGTGTCACATTCATGGGTAAAAACACGTTTAATGGTCTTTCCTCCATATTTCCTTTCAAGGAGGGAGGTCCATCCCTTTGAAATGTAATTTTCTAACATATCTTTACTTTTTTTTATCTTTAAAAAAAACAAAACACAAACCCACATTTAATGATTCATCCTATAAACTATGTTACACTCACACATGGGATATTATGTATTACTGAAAAAATGATCAAGAATTTGTGCACAAGGATAAATATTGTATAAAACAATTATTATAGAATGAGTATAAGGACCCAGGAGGGCTGGGAGGGGTTTGAAGCAGAGGGATGTGGATGTGCAGGGGGAAGGGGAATTAATCTTTGGGTTGTACAATTTGATGGGGGCAGAGTGAGGAAAATTGAGAGTTTGTTGTTAAAAACAATAAACATAGTTTGTAAATAAACAAGTAGAAAATGAAAAAAAAATTTTGTGATATAGAACAAAATGTGGGTGTAGGGAATTCTGGTGGCCTAGTGGCAAAAAACAGCACTGCAATCCCAAAGGTGCACAGTTCAACTCTACCAGATGTTCCACTGTAGAAAGACCTCCTGTACCACTTGGATCTGATTTAAGAGGAGAGAGAGAGAAGGAAGAGAGAGGGAAGGAAGAGGTAAAGAAAGGGAAGGGAGGGAGAGGGAGAGGGACAGAGGAGGGGAGGGGAGGAGAAAGAGAAAAGAAAGAAAGGAAAGAATGGAGAAAGAAGAGAAGAGAGGAGAAGAGAAAAGGAGAAGAGAAGAGAAGAGAAAGAAGAAAGAAAGGGGGGAATGGAGGGAGGAAGGAAGGAAGACAACGTGGCTGAATCCAGCACAAATTATGCTGAGTGGCATAAACAAATTATTAAGGATAATTATAGTATATGACCACTGATTACATCCTAAAGAAAGATCTACACACATATAGAGTTAATCTAGAAGAGATAAAAGGATGAGAAGAGAGGGGGAAAGGAACAAAATCTAATAAAGATATTAGCTGGATGAAGGGAAGGGCACTATACACTATGGGTTTGAGTTAACACTGTAATAAATTAATTATGAAAATTATAATTAATGTTACAAAAAAGTCTAAATGATTGAATAAAGAACCACTATGATTTGCAAACTTTCAATGAAGTAAAAAATAAAAGACAAATAAATATGTAAATAGAGAGAGTAGCTAAAGCTAAAGAAAAAATGATCAGGAGATCTGACCAAAAGATTTCAAAGCCACTCTAGAAAACAAAGTAGTATATAATAAATAGAGAAATAACTCATTAAAATGACTGAAGAAAATGCACATGCCTCAAGATGCAATACTGAAGGATTCGATACAGAAAATATTGACTAACACAGGAATTATCAAAAGAAGCAAAGTATACTTTAGAGTGACAGTAACATGAAGAATTGATCAATACTGGGCCGCTTCAGGAAGTAGCATATAATGAAAAATCAATAGTACAGAGGGAAGAATCCCAAGCTTCACTGAGGCTCCAGGGATTGATGAAACTGAGGTGTTTCAACAGACAGATGCAGCCTTAGACATGCTCACTCATCTATACAAATAAACCTTGAAGGGCCAACAAACTGGGATCATCTGAAAATTAAATCCTTGTTTACAGCAAAAGACTTCTAAAAACAAAGATAACTTACAGACTGGGGAGAAATATTTGACAATGACCCATCATATCAGTGGTTCAACTCTAAAATTTATAGACAACTCTAACACTTCAACAATGAAAACACTAGCTACACATTTGTAACTAGGCAGAGGACATGAAAAGACACTTTACCAAAGAAAACATTCAGATTACCAACAAACATGTGAAGAAATGCCCAATATCATTAGCTATTTGTTGTTGTAATAGTTATGTACTACCTAGTCACTACTGATGCATAACTAGCCCCCCAGAGAATTTTCAGAGGCACCAAATTACACAAAAGGAGATTGCCCATCTTTTTCTAAAAGAGCAGCTGGTAGATTTGAACCAGATACTTGCAAGGTGACCTCATAGGTCCTTACCACTAGGCCATCAGACTCTTCCATTACATTAGCTATTATTTCTTGTTGTTGTCCTTAGGTGCCCTCAAGTCAAGTACACCTCTTAGAGACCCTGTGAGCAAGCCTGTCCTATCCTATGCCATCCTCATTATCCCTGACACACTTGAGCCCATCGCTGCTGTCGCTGTGTCAATATATCTCATTGAGGGTCTTTCTCCTTTGCTGATTCTTCACCTTACTAAGCATAATGTCCTTTTCAAAAGAATAGCTTCTCCTAGCAAAATGCCCAAAGTATATGAGATGAAGCGTCACCATTATTGTCTCCGAACAGCATTCTGGTTGCAGTTTTTCATGTGTGTGTGTGTGTGTGTGTGTGTGTGTGTGTGTTTACTCTTCTTACAGTCCATGTAATATTCAATATTCTTCTCCAACATCACAACTCAAAGGCATCAATTCTTATGTCATCTTTATTCATTGTGTAACTCTTAGATGCACAGCAAGTGATTGAGAAAAAGGCATGGTGGCTCTAACTAAGTGCACCATAGTCTTCAAACAAATATCATTGCTCCTGATTACTTTGGAGAGGTCCCTGACAGCATACTTGTCCAATACATCTCCTTATCTCCTGACTGCTGGTACCAAAGGTATTTATTGTGTATCTAAGTAATATGAACTCTTTGACAATTTGTTGACAAATCATTGACAATTTCAATCTTCATCTATCATACTCTTGCTTATCAGTCCAGTGATGAGGGGTTTTGTTCTTGATACTGAGATGCAATCCATATGAAGACTATAGTCTTCATCTGCTGCAGAAACTGCTTTAAGTCCTCCTCACTTTTAGCAAGAAAGGTTGTGTAATCTGCATAACACAGATTGTTGATGAGTCTTCCTCCACTCCTGATGACACCTCTTCTTCACAGAGTCCAACTTCTTCAATGATTTTTCTCAGTATACATATTGAATACATATGGAGAAAGAATACAGTCTAGATGTACACATTTCCAGATTTTAAACCATGCAGTGTTCCCTTTCTCTGTTCAGAAGATAGTTTCTTGGTATAGATATAGGTTTCATATGAGCTTAATTAAGGGTTTTGGGATTCCCATACTTCTCATTCCATATTTAGCTCTAATGGAATGCCCAGCTCTACTACAATATTTAGAACACACTAACTTTTTAAGAGTTGCAAATACAAACAATGAGATATCATCTCACCCCAGCAACAATAGCAATATGCAATATAATAATGAACCATAAATTCTGGAGAGGATGTGGAGATATTAAGACTTGTATACACTGTTGGCATTTGACTGAGTGGATCATAAAAAATTATGGCTAGCATTGAGAAGAATGAGAATCTCAGAACAGTCAATTGTGCTTATGTAAAACATGTACCTGGACCAAAATGCTGCTGTACAAACAGAGCAAGGGAACACTGTTGTTGTTGTTGTTGTTATGTGCCGTCGAGTCACTTGCGACTTACAGCAACCCTATGTACAATAACCTGCAACGTGCTCTATCCTATGTCAACTTTATTGTCTCTGGCACACCCATCCTCATTACCCCAGTCACTGAATCAGTCCATCTCATCGAGGATATACCTCTCTTGCACTGTCACTTCACCCTTCCAAGCATGATATCCCTCTTCAAGGACTGGTGCCTCCTTTAAACATGCCCAAAATATGTCAGATGAAGTCTCAGAATCCTTGCCTCCAAGGAGCAGCCTGATTTCACTCTCTCAAGGATGAACTTGTTTGTTCTCCTGGAAGTCCATTCAATACTCTTCTCCCAGAATGACAGCTCAAGGGCATCTGTTTTCTTTCTATCCTCCTTGGTCATTGTCCAACTTTCTGATGCATATCAAGTAATTGCAAAGACTATGGCCTGGAACAGGAACAACTTGGTCTCCAGACTGACATTATTGCTTTTCAGTATTTTGGAGAGATCTCTGACTGCAGACTTTCTGAATGCAATTCATCTTTTGGTTTCCTGGCTGCTAGTACTGTTGATTGTGAAGCCAAGCAAACTAAAGCTCTTAACAGTCTAGATCTCTTCACCATCTATCATGATGCTGCCAATCAGCCCAGCGGTGAGAATCTTTGTTTTCTCGATGTTGAGCTTCAGTACATATTCAAGGCTGCAGTCCTCCTCAGTTTCAGAAAGCAGGGTTGTGTCATCTGCATAACGCATGTTGTTGATAAGTCTTCCTCCAGTCCTGATGCCATACTCCTCCTCATAGAGCCCAGCCTCCTGGATGATCTGTTCTGCATATAGATTGGAGAGGTATGGATATAGGACACATCCCTGAATGATGAACCATGCAGTGTCTCCTTGCTCTGATATGATGACTGCCTCCTAGTCTAATCATAGGTTTCACATAAGCACACTCAAATATTCTGGAATTCTCATTCTTCCTAGAGTTAACCACAATTTGTTGCGATTTACATGGTTTAAAATTAAGAAAGGTGTGTGTCAGGGTTGTATCCTTTGTATGTTCTTATTCAATCTGGATGCTGAGCAAATTATTCAAGAATCTGAACTCTAAGAAAAACCATGTGGCCAGAATTGAAGGAAAACGCATCAGTAACCATCATTGTACAGAAACCTAGCAACCTTGCTTGCTAAAAGTGAGGAGGATTTGAAGCACTTGCTGAAGAAGATCAAAAACGTCAGCCTTCAATATAGATTGCATCTCAATATTAAGGAAACAGAAATTCTAACAACTGAACCAATAGGCAACAGCATGATAGATGGAGAAAGGATTGAAATTTCCCATAACATATTAGAAAGAGCATGTGGTGATGAAGGAGGAACTTCAAGTTGCTCTGAAGGAACTGGCAAAAAAACAAAGCTCCAGGAGTTGACAGCATACCAATTGACATATTTCAGCAAACAGGCACTGCCCTGGATGTGCTCACTAAGTTATGCCAAGAAATCTGGAGTACAGCCAGCTGGCCAACTAACTGGAAAAGATCTATATTTGTTCCCATTCCAAAGAAAGGTGACACAACCCAGTGCAGAAATTATCGAACAATATCATTAATATCACATGCAAGTAAGATTCTGCTGAAAATTTTCCAAAAACAATTGGAGCAATAGGTCAACATAGCACTGCCAGATGTGCAGGCTGGATTTAGAAGAGGTTGCGGTACTAGGTATATTATACCTAATGTTAGATGGATCTTGGCAGAAAGCAGAGATGTCTATCTGTGCTCCATTGTCTATGAAAAGGCTTTTGAATGTGTGGATCACAATAAGTTATGGTTGACTCTGAGAAGAATGGGAATCCCAAAACATTTGATTGTGCTTATGCGAAACTTATACTTGAACTAAGAGGCAGTTGACAGAACAGAGCAAGGGGACACTACATGGTTCAAAATCAAGAAGGGGATCTGACAGGGATGTATTTTGTCTGCATACCTTTTCAATCTGTATGCAGAACAGATCATCGGGATGCTGGGCTGTACGAGGAGGAATATGGCATCAGGATTGGTGGAAGAGTCATCAACAATCTGTGTTAGGCAGATGACACAACCCTGCTTGCTGAAATTGAGTAGGGCCTGAAGTGCTTGCTGCAGAAAGTCAAGGACTGCAGCCTTCAATATGGATTGAAGCTCAACATCAAGAAAACAAAGATTTTCACCACTGGGCCAAGTGACAGCATCAGGATGGATGGTGAAGAGATTGAGATAGTTAACAGTTTTAGTTTACTTGGCTCCACAGTCAACACTCTTGGTAACAGCAGCCAGGAAATCAAGAGGTGAATTGCATTGGGAAAGTCAGCTGTGAGAGACCTCTCAAAAGTACTGGAGAGCAATGATGTCAGGCTGGAGACTAAGGTGCACCTGATCCAGGCTACAGTCTTTGCAACTATGATACAGTTGACCCAATGCAGAGTATTTTCAGTGGCTTCATATGCATGTGAAAGTTTGACAGTAAATAAGGAAGATGGAAGGGTAACTAATGCCTTTGAATTGTGGTGTTGCAAAAAACCCATTTACCAAGGGCAGGGAGCTCTGGGGGCTGAGTGGTAAGGGGCTCTGCTACCATCCCATGTTACATGTTGTTCAACTACTACAAAGGAGAAACATGGGCATCTTCCTCTCATGCAATTTATTGCCTCTAAAAACCCACTCGAGGGTAAGCTATGAGTTGGTTCCAACTGTACCTAAACAACAGCATTGTAATACCAGAAGAACAAACCAATCTGTCATAAAGCACAGCCAGCGTGTTCCTTAGATGCAAGAGTAGTGACACTTCATCTCACCTATTTGAGCACATTATCAGTAGGTTACTGGAGGAGGACATCACACCTGGAAGAGCAAAGGTCAGTGGAAAAAAGGAACACCTTCAAAGAGATGGATGGACATGGTGATTGCAACTAGTGGGCTTAAGCCCAGCAGAGGTTAAGAACAGGGCAAGATGAGAAGAGTTTCTTCAAATATGGGGTCTTTGTGAGCAAAGTAGCCATGCGGAATACAGCAGAGCCCAGTAATCACACTGGGAATCTGCTCTCTGAGCTACTGCAGTAGAATCTAGATAAAAGGAATCTGACTCCTCACCAGGAAAAGAAAAAGCTGCTATGTGTTGTGTGTTCTTGTAGAACAGATCCTCTTCCTCTGATTTCAGTGTTCTCCATGACTTGGAAGCATTTGAGCAGTGTATTTAGATTCCTTCATTTGTACATATGGGTTCAGTGTTGTCTCTCTGAGAAGGCAGTGAGTGTTCACAGGATTTTTAAGTGTCTCCCGATATATTTTAAATGTTGTTATATTTAGTGTGTCTTGTGAATGTCAATAAGAAATAACATTTACCAAAAAAGGAACAGCAGATTCCTTGTTTGGAGTTTTCAAGTAAGCTAAGCTGCAGAAAAATGCCAAAATAATATGCAAGTATTAATATGCCATATGCAAAGCTTCTTCACCTCACCCTACCCTACCCCCTCCTCTGAGCTGTCAACACAAGTTTGTTCCCCTGTTGTTATTCCTGGGTGTTTATTTTTTTCAAAAAATCTGCTATGTTCTTCATTAAGAGGAAACATTCCTCAGTGACTATTCATTCCTCACCCATGTTTCTCTTTGTCTGTTTGCAGGAAATTTTGACTGGGTAGGGAATGATTTTACCCAGAATGCTGGCACAGGCCTTGTTATCAACCAGGTGGACGTGAGCAACGAGACAAGCATCATTAAGCAACTTAAAGATGTGTTTGAAAGGGACTGGTATTCACCCTATGCCAGAGCCTTACATCCAACCAAACAGCCGAACTGCTCAGGCCTGTTCAGGCTCAAATCTCTCTCCCAGAAAACTGCCACATACAATGCAAGTGGAAAGGACCCCTGAGTGGCTGAAAGCATGACAACACTGGTGGGACAGCTCTGGATTTCCTAGTGATCGGAGAGGATCTGAGGACAGGAAAACCAATTTCATATCTCCTTTTCTTGGGGAAAAAGCACACTCACTAGAATTGTTCTCAGAAGTACATGTAACATCTAGCTAACAATATACTAGTACTGAGTACACAAAATCAAAGACTTTAGCAGTGTTACTGCTGACAGCGAATGCCTCTGGCTTAGAAGGAGGTTTTTACATTGTATACAGATTTTAACACTTTGATTCCTCATTCTTTCTAGTTTTAGAGGGTTTTTCTGCTGACCCACTTAGTCAGTTCTTAGGGAGTTTAGTGTGAGGCAAGATGGACTGTCTCCTCCCAAGTGTTTTCCAGCCTCTAAAAACCCGCTGGAGGGTCTGTTATGAGTCGTTCCAACAGCACAGCAATGACTTTGACCTGGCCGAGTCTGGGGCAAGCTCTTTACCACCAGACTAAGAACTGCCAACCCTGAGGAGAGAAATTCACCTTGCAAAAGAGACTGATAAAAACAAGTATTTATCTTTGTAAACCATCTCCAAGATCTATACAATCAAATAAGCATGATCAGCTTACATCTTATGCCAGCTTTCAAAATGTGTTAAAAATGCCCTTTTTGCATCCTTATTCAGTTTTTTTTTCTAATCCTGTATCTTTGATTTTGTTCCTTTTCACTTGTCATAAAATGTTCTTTTTATAGAGGATCCCTATATTTGTTTTATCGCTAGTTCCAAGTATGATCATATCTTTTGGGGGGAAATGTATTAATTCCTTAGAAAGGACACAAAACAGAAATGATTGTCTTTTATTTTTATCTTTTAGCTGTTTTTTTTAAAACTCCTATCAAACTGGTACTTTAAAACCACAACTATAATATATGTAGTATTTTCTTTCCTCTGAAACTCAGAAAAACTATATATTCATGTGCTAATACCTAGCAAGCTATTAAGCCTGCATTCTGAGAATAAACTTTCTCACTTTTCCCCCCTTTTATTTTATGGTATTATAAAGGAAAAGATCTTTATGCATCAGTGGATTTTAATTTCTTTAGAATCATTATGCTGTTAAGAGGATGCCAGAAAATATTTATAGAGCTATTTAATATACCTTCTGCTATTTAATATACCAAATGCTTTTCAGAGAAATGCAATTTAAATACTGTGCTGAACATATTTTATTAAGAATCAAAAACAATGATTGAATTATTGTTCTAAAATGTGTGGTGGTGTTTTCTATCCTTAGAATGTCTGATTCTATGTTAATGGATGCATTCATTGCCTCTTCAGATAGGCAGGAGGCCCAGTCTCATTCCTGCACCAGTTGTATTTGTGGATGACACTAACAGTGAAACAAAAACTAGGCAGAGACTTGACTTTTTGCCACAATGACATATTTTGTAGGATCCCTTTGGCATAAATCACATTAACACATAACCACACATCGTACAGAGATTAATCGTTAGGACCAGCATAGCTATGAATTTTCAGAGCAAGAAAACACAATGTCATTTTTTCTTCTCCCAGAGATTCAACTTCCAATATGCCAGAAATGTTGACAGAACCCATGAATCCTATCTGGTGGGTTCATGGACTGTGGAAGAGCAATTTTAGTGATATAGTAGTCATAGAACTTCCCTTTTTTTGTTTGTTTGTTTGTTTGTTTGTTTGTTTGTTTCTAACTATTATTTCCCTACATAGCTCACCTAACAACAACACGTAGCTCACCAGGGAAGAGAACTAGAACAGACCGTTTGTTTGTTTGTTTGTTTGTTTGTTTTATTTTTAGGATGAGCAGAGGATTATTAATTATATTCTTCATCAGTAATGGCCAACTCAGAAGACTCTAAATACACATACCCTATCCTTGCTAGAGCTGGGGATATACTGCTAATTCATTAGTTAAGTAAGGGTGGTTTGGATGATGATTTGGAAAAATAGAAGCGAACATTAAGAGTAAAGACAAACAAAAAGAGCAAATACATCTTGAACTAAGATGTTCTAGGATGAGCAAGGAGTTGTATTGCCAACACAAAGGCACATGGTTTGAATCCACCAGCTGCTCTACAGGAGTAAGATGAGTAATCTCCTCCCATGTGATTCACTGCCTTGAAAAACCACTGAAGGGTCAGCTGTGAGGAGGCTCTGACTGACAGCAGAACAACAAAGGAAGAAGAGATGGTTGTTTCCCCATCTCTATGTAGTTTCCTCATACTTTCCAGGGATATTTGTGCACTGCCTTGGGACAAGGGGAACTGTGGTGTAATGTGCCCTTTCACTGTCCTTAACTTTTCTATAGATTGTTGTTGATTGCCTTTGAGTCAAGCACGACTCATAGTGACCCCATGAACAAAAGGCCTGAAAGCCCCTCTACAACTATCAACATTTATCAAAGTTCATAGAGCATCCAGAGGCATGTTATTTAGGAAGTAGATGCCACTCCTATTCCAATCCCTAGAAAACTAGGACCATCAGGACTATGTCCCAGGATTTCCTACCATTCAGTAGCAGAAACAAAATTCCACTCAGCAGACTACTTCATGAGGGCAGGCTAGGGGCTGAGTAACCATGCCAAAAGCATCAATAAAACCACCCACTCCGTGTGCTGCACAGCCTTCCATGAGTACTGGTAAAGTGGCCCCTGAGCAGAGAGGGTCCTCCTAATGGGACCAGGTTCCATTACATCCTGCAGAATTCTGCTTTTAATGTAGATTTTTATCCCTCAAGAGGTGACTTTCCTCTATTAAAATAGGTATCTGTGTTAAGTGGGCAACCAACTTCCTATTTTTTAACTGTTAACAACCCAGAGATTATTTCTCAAGAGGAAAAGAAGCAAAACAAAAGCACTGTTATTTGAAACTGTGTTTCTACATCTGTACAAGAAAATTATGAGCAGGGTGGCTACTAACCTCTTCCTACTCCACCCATTAACATCCTAGGAATTCTTACTACACAGGGGAAAAGAAGAAAGGGAAACAAAACCACCTCAATTAGAGACTATGTTCTGGATTTCTGTGCCATGTTGCATTGTGTTGAACCCACCAGCTGAGACAAATGGACAGTCTCCTTCTGTAAAGATTCACAGCCTCAGAAACCCAGTACAAGGTCACTGAGTGGGAACCTGCTTGATGACAGCAGATTTCGGTTTAATGTTAATTCAGTATCCTATTTGTTCTCAGGCATTGATTTTAAGGAGCAAATGCAAGGCTATATCTGATTATTGTGGAGTCTGATATGACCATCACATCAAAAATTTGCTTACATGTGCCAACAATTTTTATGGAGCCTGATAGCTCATCTTCTCAAGCCCCATGACCTTTTGCTGTTAACTGCTGATGAGTAGAAGGCTCGATCCATAACAACCTTATAAATAAAACCCTACAAGATCCTTTGTCGTCACAGTCTCTGCTGTCTTTAAGTACATTGTTGGAGTCACAGTGTTAGTGCATTTGGTTGCGAGTCTTCCTGTTTGTTGCTGACCCTCATGATGCCATTTTTCCGACGTCTAACTTCCTCTTGGTCACAGGAGAAGGATGGACAATCTCCTCCTGTGCAATTAATTTACTGCCTCTGAAAACTTCACTGGAGGGGCAGCTACGACTCAGTTCTGTTAAGATACAAAAACAACAAATCCTCTAAACATGCCCAAAGTATGTGGAAACCATCTTTGCATTTAAGGAGCACTCTGATTGCACTTCTTCAAAACAGATTTATTTGTTCTCATTGCAGTTCAGGATCTAATCACTGTTCTCCACCATAATCCAAAACCTCAAGTTCTTCTGCCTTCCTTATACATTGTCCAACTTTCACATGCATATAAAGAATGCATTTCAGAATATCATAATTTAGGTTAGGCACATCATAGTCTTTAAACTGGCATCATTGACCCTTAGCAGTTTTTCTTCTTGGAACTTCTTGGATTTTTTTCCATTTAATCTGAATAGGAGCTATTTGTAGTCCCCCTCAATATCCATCCTTTTCTCAGACAGTGGGTTTAATTTTTTTTCCTCTGCCCATAGTTGACTGTGTGGATTATAACAAACTGTGGCTGACTCTGAGAAGAATGGGAATTCCAGAGCATTTA
>NW_006399969.1:4367168-4368431 GCF_000299155.1 Elephantulus edwardii
TGGAGACTAAGGTGTGCCTGATACAGGCCATCGTCTTTGCAATCACTTGTTATGCATCAGAGAGTTGGACAATGACTAGGGAGGACAGCAGGAGAATTGATGCCTTTGAGCTGTGGTGCTGGAGAAGAGTACTGAATATTCCATGGACTGCCAAGAAAACAAACAGCTTCATCCTGGAGAGGGTTAAACCAAGCTATTCCTTGGAGGCAAGGATTCTGGGGCTTTGTCTGACATACTTTGGGCATGTTGCGAGGAGGGACAGGTCCTTGGAGAGGGACATCATGCTTGGGAAGGTGGAAGGACAGCTCAAGAGGGGAAGACCCTCTGTGAGATGGATTGATTCAGTGACTGGGGTAATCAGGATGGGTGTGTCAGAGGCAGTGCGATTGGCACAGGATAGAGCAGGATTTATGGCTGTTGTACATAGGGTCGCTATGAGTCGCAAATGACTCGACGGCACATAACAACAACAACAACATAGAGTTAAAGGTTTTGGGATATATAAATTCTCTCCTGCCCAAACCTAATCATGAACTCTCTACCTACCAGATTTACTCATTCTTCTGACACTAGAAGAAACTTACATGTGGTTATTCTTTCTTTGAACATAACAGTGGTCTCTTCAAGTATCTTGGTTCTAAATTCCTCTCCTTTGACCTCTGGAATTAGAACCTCCTCGGGGGACTATAAGACCAGAGGGTTGGTTAGAAAGGGATGATGTGGAAGCTCCTGAGTCTACTTCTAAAAAGGTCACCATTTCTTTTTGCTGAAGTTGATTCTGAGGTTGATATTGAGCCTCAGGGAGAGGAAGAAAGGGGAAATTTGGATTCTTTTTAAAATTTTATTGGGAAAAACATAATGGGGGTACAAGAAGGTGAGGATTGGGGGAAGAAGGGTGAGGATGGGCAGGGATGCAGTTGCAGAGCTGCACAATTTGGTTGGTGAGCGAGCAGGTGAAGGAAATGAAAAGGATACAGTGGGGACAAGATGCTACAGGGGAATGGTAAGCATTTTCCAATGGCAATTAAACCAACTTTCTTATTAATTTGGGAACTGGATGCAGACTCTCTGGCTTCTTAATGCTGAACAGGGGCGTTGATGTGAAGGAGGAAAGGGAGGACTCTTTATCACCTTACTGGTGATCTTAGGTTAAAGCTGCTTGCCTTCTTGTTCCATTAGAAGATATTTTCCTGTCATTTGCTCCCCTCTGGACTGCAAAGTGTTTTCCCAGGTGGGTCCAGTGGGGATGACTGGTTGAACCCA
>NW_006399969.1:4368791-4369783 GCF_000299155.1 Elephantulus edwardii
GGAGAGGGTGGCGGAAAGTAGCCTAGATAAAATTCTCTGGATACCCTAGGCATTTTTTTCCCATCCAAGGGGCAGATGGCACAGTCTGGGGACTGAGGAGTTCACCCTGAGGGCAGTGACGGCTCGCCCCAGGCCAGGGGCCGAAGACAGCCCGTCCTGAGCAGGGCAACACCCCCCAGGGGATGGCTGGTACACACCCCCTCCAATTGCTCCCACCCCAGAGTGGTCCCCTTGCTTGACCAAGGACTATGTGGCCAAGGACACCATCTCCAATTCCAGCACCACCACTTTTACCACCCCCCCAAGAAGTGGTCATACTATAATTTGAAGTAGGTGTCACTGCCCTCCCCCTTTATAAATGGCAAAGGGAACCTGAGAACTGTGAACAGACTCCCCCCAGGTCTAAACAGCTTATGGCAGAAACATTCAACAGATCAAAATATGTGGTATATTTAGGATGTCGGTCCTCTTGGACATGCTGCCATTGTTAAGTGTCATCAAGTAAACAATTCACAGTGACCTTCAACAATCCATTGTATTGGTGATCATCTTCTCTGGCCTGTCCAAGGAAACCCAAAGCTGCAGGCAGCATGGTGCGCATCCCATCTCCCGCTGGGGCGGCCGGAGGCAGCATCTCCCGCACAGGCAGCATGTGTCATCTCCCGTGCGGGAGGCCAGTGGCTGCCTGCTTCTCCCTCCGCCGCCATCTGGGCTGCAAGAATTCTCCCCAGAACAAGTCCACTTTGCGGCAGTGTGGCAGCTCTGCTGCATCAGTTTTGGGGAGGCCTGGTGCCTACCATCCATCCTGGGCAAGGGAATCCATAGGTTCTGGCTGTGGGAGCTCCATGGAGCTGCAGTGGCAGTACAGCACGGGTGCAGGCTCTGTGGGAGGGGATTGGAAGCTCTGAGACTCACACATTCCTCCTTGGGAATTCTTGAATTCCTGTTGTTGAGCCTCGATCTTCACTGAAGACCAGTCATCAACTGTTTAA
>NW_006399969.1:4370533-4382743 GCF_000299155.1 Elephantulus edwardii
TGGGTCCATCACAATAAGGTGGATCACAATAAGTTATGGTTGACTCTGAGAAGAATGGGAATCCCAAAACATTTGATTGTGCTTATGCGAAACTTATACTTGAACTAAGAGGCAGTTGACAGAACAGAGCAAGGGGACACTACATGGTTCAAAATCAAGAAGGGGATCTGACAGGGATGTATTTTGTCTCCATACCTTTTCAATCTGTATGCAGAACAGATCATCGGGATGCTGGGCTGTACGAGGAGGAATGTGGCATCAGGATTGGTGGAAGAGTCATCAACAACCTGTGTTAGGCAGATGACACAACCCTGCTTGCTGAAATTCTCTCATACTTTGGAACGTGATGCTAGACAATGCTATTCCTTAGAAAGCGACATCATAATGGGAAAGATGGATGGTCAAGGAATCAGAGGAAGATCCCCAACTAGAAGGCCTGACACAGAGACTTCAGCAGTGGCTCTAGTGTGTCAGAGACGATGAGGATGGTACAGGGTAGGACAGGTTTTGGGTGTGTTGTTGTTAAGGTTGCTATGAGTCATATGTGATTTGATGTCATGTAACAATAAAAACCTTAAACTCTGCTAGTGGAAATACCTAAAACCTTAAAGCTTATAATACTATTAATAGCAAGTAAAATAGTACCCAGTGCTGGAAAAGCATAGGATATTAGAACCTCAATGTCCACAGGCCCAGCTATGAGGAGTGTCCTTTGGAAATGTCCCCTAGAAATAAGAGCACACCAAACCACAACTCCCTTGTGTATGCACTTACACACACATACACCTCCACCTACAGAGTGAGACATTGGTGAGGACGTAGCTTGCAACTTTATCTGTCCTATCATAAAATTAGAATAACCTCTATCTCCATCAACAGGCAAATGGGTAAAATGACTGTCACTTGTATCATCAAGAAATGCTGACCTGAGATACTTTGAATGGACAGGCCAGCGTTACTCACTCTAGGCACTATTGATGGCTCAGGATAGGGCAGCGTTCAGTCTGCTGTTCTTAGGGTGGTTATGAGTCATTGTGGAAAGGATGGTACATAAAAAACAATCTAAAAACCAGAAGAATGTGGGATGGTATCAAAGATGTCATTTGTGAACACATAAGATCATTTAAAAAAAAAAGAAAGAAAAGACAAAAATGGATGTCAGAAGAGATTCTGAAACTTCCTTTAGAAAGCAGAGAAGCATTTTTTTTCCAATCTGTGACTTTCCTTTTTACCCTGTTGGAAGAGTTTCTTGATGTGCATAGGGATTTGATTTTTAAAAGGCCCCATTTATCTATTTTATTATTTCTCGTTGGTAAGTTTTTCAGGATGCTTGGGAGACTGTTCATGTTGTGGATTAGGGCTTGTAGCATTCTCCCAAGCATTCCTCTGATGAAGTTTTTAGTTCTTGATTTTACTCCTAGGTCCTTGATCCACTCTGATTTGGTTTTTTTTGTATATGATGTGAGGTGTAGGTCTTGCTTAAGTTTTCTACAGATAGTTTTCCAATTTTGTATGATAAGAGACTTATATCGAGAATTTATAGAATTCTTTCAGACCTCCACAAAATAAAGGTAAACAACCCAATCACAAAATGGTCACAAGATATGAACAGACACTTCACCAAAAAAGACATTCAGGTGGCGAACAAACTCATGAAGAAATGTTCACAATCCCTAGCTCTAAGAGAGATGCAAATAAAAACAACTATGATATATCATCTCATCACAGTAACAACAGCAAAGTTCAACAGAGCAGAAAACAAAAAATGCTGGCAGTGTTGTAGAGAAATTAGAACCCTTCTTCACTGTTGGTGAGAATATAAAATGGTGCAACCACTCTGGAAAGCAGTATGGCAATTTATCAAAAAGTTGGAAATAGAAATACCATTAGGCCCAGGAATTGTACTACTGGGAATATACCCTGAAGAAACCAGAACTGCCTCAAACAGATATATGCACGCCCATGTTTATTGCTGCATTGTTCCCAATAGCAAAGAGATGGGAGCAACTGAAGTGCTCATCAACAAATGAATGGATAGAGAAGCTATGGTGTATTCAAACAATGGAATACTACACAACACTGAAAAACAAGGAACTTCTAAAATATTATACAAAATGGGTGACCTTGGAGAACATTATGTTGAGTGAAATATCTCAGTCACACAACAACAAATACTGCATAATGTCGCTGTTATAAAACAAGACTGACATGGATGTTGGGGGAAACTAAAAAAGAGGGGACAAATAATGAGCACTACATTGAAATAGATGAGGGAAAGAACTTTCTAAATATATATGATTAGATAGTATTTGCATGATAACAGTCTAGAACAAGGGGTGCATAGCAAAGTTTTCTAGGGGAGCAGGGGGAGAAAACTGTGCAACAATGAAAGAATGTCTTTAAAAAGAAAAGTGAACTAGGAAGAAGGGAGGAAAATGAGCAACAATGAATGAATGGAAATCCAAGGTTTCTGTAAATTTTCATTACAATATCAAGAAAAAAATTTAAAAAAGAAAACAGAGAAGCTAAAAAAAAGGGAAAGAGTAATAAAGATTGCTGAACAGAAGGTGTCAAAGGGCAACTCCAGAAGACAAAGCCAATATTATAATGAAGTCTCTAAAGGCCTGGGATAGGAATACTACAATGGAAGGACATGGTCCATTATTTCAACCTAAAACAGCTGAATAAACTCATGAGTTTTGAGTTGTAATAGTGAAGCGTTTGAGGGGCTAAATGTTGAATGCTGCAGGAAGCTTCATAATAAGAAGGAAGACATGCACAAGCATCACTGTAGCTAGCACAACTGGTCTACATCCAACATTTGAAAAGCTAGCAAATATTAAAGAATCAATAGCATTAAAGGGAGCACTGGTGGCCTTAATGGTAATGAGTTGTGCTGCCAACCTAAAGGCACACAATTTGACTTCACCAGTTCCCCCACAGGAGAAAGATGGGCAATATGCTTCTGTGCAATTTACTGACTCCCAAACCACATGGGAGGGTCAGCTGTGGGTTAGTTCTGACTGGAAGGTACATAACAACAACAGCATCAATAGCACTGAATGAAGAAGGCTCAGCTACACTGAAGACACTGATGAAAAACAAAACTACAGAAACTTATCTAATATCACTTGAGATGTTTCAACAAACAGATGTAAGGCTTATGGTGCTTACTAGTGTATGCTGAAATTTGGAGAGCAGTTTCCTAGTCAATTGATTGGAACAAATGTATATTTGAGCCTATTCCCAAGAACAGAATGTGGGGTGATCCCACAACGTCATTTATAAGGAAGTAAAATCTTGCTGCTTGCTGAACAGAATTTAAAAGTTTGATTCAGCACACCAGCAGGAAACTGCCAGAAATTCAGAAGAGGGTATAGGAATGATAACATTGCAAAGATAAGATATATCTGGACTGAAACCTGAGAATACTAGAAAAAAGGTTGAAGAATGTGTTGCTTTTCTTTTGTTTTTACTTTGAAAAATCTTCCAATTGTGTGGATCACAACCAATTAGAGACCATATGAAGAAGTGCAGGCAGAGTGCTATCCTGGTCCATGCATGGGAGCTATCGTGGTTGGACTGCACTGGCTGGGACCAGAGAGTCTCCATGTGCCATGAGGCCCTTAATACTTTCCTGTCTGAGCATTGGACTGTCCTCATGCCACCTGTCCTGACCTTCAACACTAGAGTCCCCATATGCCTTAATACCCTGTATGTTACCTTGTCTGAGCACTGAGCTGTATAGCTGCCTTCTGTCTTCGCTTTCAAAAGAGGGTGCCAATGTGCCCAGACACATTGTCCTGGTCTGTGCCTGAAGACTGTCCTGGTGCACACTGGGCTTTCCACCAAAAGGTCGCTGTGTGCCCAGAAACACTTTCCTGATCAGTGCCTGGGGACTGTTCTGTTGCAAGCTAGGTCCATGGTCAGAGTGTCCCCATGTGCCCTGATGCCTTGCATGCCACCATGTTAGAGCATTGAGGGTGTCCTGGCACTCTGTGTCCTGACTTTCAACAATAATAAAAAAGTTTTAAAAACACGCAAGTGAGATTTTGTTCATGATTATTTCATTGTTGGTTATATTAATGAGTTATCTTGTGGAGGAGCTATATCTGAAGTTACCAACCCATGTCTGATCCGTGCCTGGTGGCCTAAGATCCACTGCAATCCCAAAGACATGCAGTTTGAGTCCACCAGATAATTCATGGGACAAAAATGGCCAACCTCCACCCCTGATATTTCCTGACCCTGAAAGCCTACCAGTGGTCAGCTATAAGTTAGTTCCTATTCCACAGTGCTCAACAACAACCTGATTAAAAGACAGAAGAGAGAAGGAGGGTCAAGTGAGGAACTTTCTACCTCAAAGAAAGAGCAGGACTCCGGATCCCTTTATTGATAATCTCCCAGATTTTGAAGAAAACTAAGGACAAGACACATGGGGATTTTCCAGTAAAGTTGAAGCCACAGTTGTTGAGAACAGACAAGGACTGTCCCTCCAAGAGCAAGCCTTCCCCTACAGCTGGTGGCCCCTACACACACTTGGAATCTCTAGAAGTGACAATAAATATTTCCCAAAGTTGTCCTCTTGTGGTGTTTCACAGCAGCGGTGAAGAACTAAGATAATATTCTTTTCCCACGAGTTTGAAATATATTTTTTCTACTTCATCCAGTGAGCTCTGGTGGCTTAGTATTAAGGAGCTACACTGCCAGTTCAAAAATGTGGGGTTCTAATACAGCAGCTTCTATGATGCAGAAAGATAGGTAATCTCTGGTGCCACTTCGTCCAAAACAGTTCCGACCCTGAGAAAATGATGATGATGATGAAAGCTACAGCAGATTGCTGACAGAATTTAAACAAATTAAGTATATACAAAGTTGTCCCACATTCTTGGTACTACTTGCGCTGCTCGCTCTCTGGCGCCATGGCTGGGGGATTTTTGTCCAGGAGCCTTGCTCTCTTGATCCTCAAGCAGAGAGTCTTCAAACACAATGATGCTCTCGCACTATCCTGGCCCACTCAGTGGGGCTGTCCTGGCTTGCGTGGTACCGTCCCATGCAACCTGATGTCCCGCACACTGTCCTGGAGCAAGGTGTCCTGGTGCGTGTTGTTCTGGGCTATGACCATAGGGTCCCATGCGCACTGACACTCGCGCGCTGTCATGGTGCACTCATTGGGTCTGTCCTGGTCCGCGCGCTCTGTCCTGACCTGGGACCACAGTGTCCCCTGCGCCCAGTGCTCCACGCCCCGTGCCCTGTCCTTGGGTTCTAAGGCAACGGCCACTCAATTCCGATAGCTTTCCCTGGAAGCCGCATCTCAGACACTGAGGACATTAAAGAACTCAAATCTTTCTTTTCTGAAGCCCCACACTCTCCCTCTTCGTCATGGGAAACTACTTACCAAGATTCCTGGCCGTGTTCCTGTTCAAGCCCCACTTGACCACACTCTGGCTTATGGTAAGGCACGTGTCCCATCCACCCAGACCTCCCAGGGTCCCTCGCCGCAGCCCCCACTGTCTCCACGCAGTTCGCCAGCAACACACCCAGTCTCTATGCAGAGTGCCGCCGGGCAGGGTGCACCACAACCTGAGGAAAGAGCTGGTACCAGATGCCTTCAGACACTTCCCCAGCAAGAGACCCCCACAGGACTTTTTGGGCCCAGAGATCCCTTGGGAGATCTACTTCAAGCGCAGACTCTGGGCCGCCCGTCACCCCCACCACATGTGGAGCCCCGTGACGGTCAAGATCGCTCCCCCAAGTGAACGCAGAAAGCCCCTCTTAGCCAGCCGGGCCGATGAACCCCTGTGTGCGAAGAAAGCCCCCTCACAGCAGCAGCAGGACCCCTGCTCCAAAGAAGTGGTGCTGCAGGCTCTGAGACAGTGCCACAAGGGTAAGAGGAAGTCAGAGGAGCCCCTATGGTTTGAGGAACCCTATGACAAGAAAGCAAAGGTCTCCCCTGAGGTCAGGCGGTCAGCCTTCAGGTCCCTGAAGAAGGATGGTGAGGCCCCTGCCTTCGTGCCCAAGACAGGCCCGCTGAAGAAACAGCCCATCATCTGGAGCTGCAGCCTCTGCAGGAAGGTGCTTGGTCCTGGATACAACGACCAATCTTCTCTGTCCACCAGCCAGCCAGCTACGTCTGCCACCCAGCGTGCTCCGGATTCTAGTTGCTAAGAGTAAGGTCCCTGCTACCCACCCCCTGCGCCCCAAGTCCACAGACCTTATCTCCTAATAGGCTCTGCTCTGCCCTGAGGTAGGACACTATCACCTCTAGGTCATCATTGTCACCACTAGGCCATCGAACACCAGCCCATAGATCCACCTATTCCCTTACCCTTACTATTCCCTTACAGTCTCATCACCTCACAGAGCCCACCAAGCACAGCACATTGTCTGGACCCTGGAGACCACAAGTCCCCGCCTTCCTCCAACTACTGCTCCTACTCACCTGCTCTACGAGGTCCCACTGAGAAGGAGCCCCCACCCCCATCCAGAGCTCAGCAGTGCTTTTCAGAGCTCCCCACTCTCTCCACATCTACTCAGTCTTCTTTATGCTTTAATTAGGGGTGAAGTCGTGGGGGGAAATTTATATGCATTTTCTTTTTTTTATGATTATATGTGGAAGGTGTTTCATTATAATATTCAGAAATGTAGTCTTGTTCATCAAATTACCAGGGAGATTTAAATACATCCTTACACTTGGTCAGCGGTCTCCATGGTCACACTGTACGGAGTTGTTGTTAGTTGTAGAGGTGGCCATGGTTCATGTGACCTTCTATAAAAAAGAACCACATTTTCAGGTCCTGAGTCATCTGCATGAGGGCTGGTCTGCTTGCACCCACCCATTATTTCTGCTTTGACATCAATCCATCTCATTGAGGGCTTCATCTTATTTTCATGGACTCTCCACCAAACGTCATGTTCTTGTCTAGCTACTGATCTTTCTTGATGATCTTTTTAAATGAAGTAAACCCACATCTCACATCTTCACTTCCAAGGAATGTTCTGATTGTAGTATTATGTGGGTTTGTTTGTTTTCCTTGTAGTCTTGGGGACATTTCATATTCTCCACCAACACCACAGTTCAAGTGCATCTGTTCTTCCTCTGTCTTTATCATTCATTGTCTAGTTGTATATGTATATAAGGTGATTCCAAGGTTTATGGATTTTCTCTGAAGTTCTATGGCATTAGGGTGCCATCTTGGCTTTTAAAAGTTTAATCATATCTTTTGTAGTACATATCCCTAACCCTAACCCTCCATGTAATATGCTTTTGCATTTCTTGCTTGTCTTCTGTGGAAATGGGTTTAGGATACAAGTGGAAGAAAATTATTGACAACTTCTTTTATTTCTTCATTTGTCATCAGATTGTTAATCCAACTGGGGAGATGTTTGTTTTAAGTTCAACTGTAATAAATACTGAAGGATTATTTTCCCCCTTCATGTGTAAGTGCTTCCTGTCTTGTTCATTATCCACAGAGAAGGTTGTATCATGTGCATTTCACAGGTTACTGATGAGTCTTCTAATTCTGATGCCATGTTCTTTTTCCTATAGCCCAGCTCTCAGATTATTTGTTCAGATTCATAAAGGATCAGTAAGGAAAATAAAAGAATACAATTCTGGCTTTTTTTTTTTTTAATTCTTAAGAGCCCTCTTATAATGCTGTAAGAGATACATCTTTTTCTGGGTCCCAGACTTATCTCTGGTGCCCCTGACAACGAAGTCTTCTAATTGACCCATCATCTGGCCTTCATAGGCACAATTTCTCTTCCTTCCTCTTATTCCCTTCAGTGGTCATTTTTTCAGGTTTGTTTGTTTGTTTGTTGGCTTTGTGATTAATTAGTTGTTGATATTGGGAAATTAAATTTTCCCAAGATACAACATTTCTCAATTTCCCTGAAGATGTACTGCTTTTCATAGCACTAATTCTTGCAAGAAATTTTCAGGTAGCATAGTCTTTCAACTCTCCCTCACTGTGACAGCTTCGGATTATACCAGACCCAAGTGTGACTCCTTTAGTGGCTCCCAGTTCACCAGAAAACATTCACCAAAGCATCCCCCTGGGAGGCATGAAGATAGGGTCAGCCTGGGTTATGTTCCCCACATTCCTGCACCTGAGAGGCTTCATTTAGGGCCTGCCAGCACACAGAACAGAACTCCTAGGCAGGCTCAGCCCTCAGTCCCTGCTTGTCAGTCCTTCCCTGCTCTGTGTGGGCTCTGTGTCTGCCCAGAGCACATTTTCAGTTCCCCAGGCCACCCCCTGATTAGGAAGAGCACATCTCCTACACTGTCCACTAACAAGAGCTTTTCTATTTCAGATCCAGATTTGGGCCTCTTCTCCAAGGACAGAAGAGCTGTGGGTCAGCCTGCCATCTGTCTGCTGTGTCCAGATGGGGAGGGAGACAGAGGAGGGGCTGATGGGACTTGGATGGTTTTTCTACTGCAGTGGGAGAGTGGAGAAGGGGGACAAGGGGTGAAACACACTTCCTACAGTAGGCCTGGTCCTTGTGTTTTAATTTTGTACTATTTACCATCCCTTTATGCTTGTCCCTCAGAGTATATTGGGCCAGTTATCATAAATAAACTGTTGTTTGTATTCCTACTCAGAGTAGATATAAAAGACAACTTTATTTTCATGAAGTTCTGTATTCTTTCTTTCCAAGTTTCACACATCAAGTTATCTTTTCTGGAAGGTCTTATCAAACTGGGCAGTGATGACTTGTGGAATCAGGTGGTCCTTTATGGATGGGGGCTTCCAGGACACTCTAGGTTGGTCATCTCTCTCAGATGCCACACACTCTCACAGACAATCAGGACAATGTAAATGTCAGTAGGTGTTGTGGGATAGTCAGTCCCTGGGCATGCAAGGAGCAAGGGTACATAAATCACAGTTGGGTAGGCAGTACAGGCACCTCTAGTTCTACAAGCCATTTCTTGGTCTCTCAACATGTGTGGTTGTGTTACCCTAATCAAAGATAGAAAGATGGCTCATGTGAAGTGGTGTAAAGTTGTGAAAATATATCCTCTACATTCTCATTCAGAATGCTTTGGTGTATGAATAATTCTGATTAAGAAATGCAACTGGTAAAAATGAACCACAATTTATAGTTTTTATGTTGGTAAAAATATCAATGATTGATTGATTGATAGACAGACAGATGGATAGATAGATAGAGAGATAGATAGATAGACCCAATAGCCAGTGTTAAAAGAACATAGGGGGTTGAAACCTCATGCAAAGTAAAGGAAGTATGCACAGGCCTAGTCATCAGGAGAATCCTTGGGTACTACCCCTAGAATGGACAGTGTGGGCCCCAGACAATCTTGTATATGTGTGCAAAAGCACACTCAAACATGCTTACACACACAGACATTGGTATGGATGTGGACTGTCTGTTTATTTACAATAACAGAGAATTGGAACAACCTCCATGTCCATCAGAAGGGAATAGTAGAGTGATTGTGACACATACTATCAAGGAATGCTGCTGATCAAGGATACACTGAGTGGACCAGGCCTGCATTTCCCACACTGAGTATTATTGATACTGCAGAGCCAGTTATGTGATGTGTAGGACATCTCCTGTATTTTTAGCAGCATCTCTGGCCTCCACTCACTAGAAACTAGAAGGGACAAACATGTCATCCCTTGAACCTTGGAGGAGGCATGGTCCTGACTACACATCTTGGTTTCATCCCTCATAATCATCTCTAATCTGTTCTATGTTGTAAGGAAACTTCAGCCAGGGAGACAATGGTTGTGAAATTAGAGAAAGCTGATGGCCCCACAGATCTAATCATCTGAAGGCACATCTTCTTGTATTTAACAGCAACACACACACACACACACACACACACACACACACAGGCGTTGTTAAGTGATTAACTCTTGACAGAGCATGGACATCAAGTGATGGAGGGGGCATAGATAAATAAGAGAATGAGGAGACTAAATCAGAGCTTTGTTAGGGAGCTCTGGTGGCCTGGTGGATAAGGAGTTAGGCCACCAATCCAAAGACAGGTGTTTCCAATCCACCAACTATTCTGAGTAAGGACGATGGATAATCTACTGCCACGTAATTCACAGCCTCTGAAAAACAGCAAGCTGGTCAGCAAGAATTGTTTCCAACTCAAGACAGTAGACAACAACAGCAATGACATATATCACAGGTAAATAAATGATTATTTATGTAATATTATGTAAAAATATTAAATTCAAGCTCACTGCTATTGAGTCAACTAAACAGGCCTACATTTTGTTTCTGAGACTGTAAATCATAATGAGAGGCTACTGCTTTTCTTTCTTCCAAGGTGTCGATGTTGAATTCTCACCACCTTTGTGCTGGTAACACAACTTATATGCACCATGGGTATTTATTTATGTGAGGAAACTTCTAAACATCTCCTGTGTAGGTGATACAAGCTGTTTATAGAAAGGGGCATAATGAGAGAGAAAGACCTAATTTATTTGTTTTTTTAATTGAAAGTAGTGGACTAATTGGGCCCATGCTGTTTCCTGGAGAACCTATTCTACTCCTGTGAATGCAGATTGCCAGCTTTTAAAATAAGAAACACCTGCACTAAAATCACTCCTTTGTTTCTGAGTCTCCCATTCCCTGTTGGCTGGTGGTATAGCTCATTTCTCCATCAATAACTTTCTGTCTTCATAGGTGTTGCAGTCTCTGGTTTGATCACTTTACTAAAATGATGCAACAATCAAAAATTATCATTTGATAGAGACTGGTAGAATTTTTGAGATTATCTTTGGTCACCTTCAAATCTGAAATTAAAGTCTTCTTGGGGCTCAGTGTTCTTCCAAAAAATAACCACATCTGTAAGGTAAAAAGTAACACCATGGAGACATATATTCCTTAGTACAATCAACCTCACAAGAACAAAAAAGGCAGCTATTGCCCTGGTGTAGAGCTCTGAAGGCAATGAGGTATAGGCTAGAAGGACAAACAGAAATGAGAGTCATAGGAAGGAACTGGGAAGAATTTGATTACAAAGTGGGTATTGTAATTCATGTTGTAAAACAAAGTATATATGAATGGAGTCAATGCAATGAATGTGAATGAATGGCTGGATGGAAACACAATTTGCTCTGCAAATTCTCTGCATTCCATTCACAATTTTTTTCTATAATAAGATAATTTGAGTCTGTTTATGCTTCCATATGAACATAAAATAATTTTTCCAACATTTTAGAACCTAGAATTTTGGTTGGAATTATACACCTACACTTATTTGAACAATGCATGATATGGTTAAGTCAACCATTGGCATTTATTCTTTTACAATGTCCAGTAAAATTTTCATTTTTGCCTTTACCGACACACAATTATTGTCTGGTAGGTGTATTTGTAAATATTGTCTCTTAAGTCTGTAGATTGCCACCTGAAAGACCACCAACTCATGTATGCAAACAGCAAGAGTGCTTTATTCTGGAGAACAAAATCCAGCATGCAGGAGATCCACCATTTAGTAGAGAAGAAAATGCCGACCCTTCATAGGAAGACATGCGATGATACTACAAAGCCTTGGGTTGCAGAATCCAGAGTGGCACACAGACCCACAGCTTCTTAAAAGCAAGAATGAGCTATCAATATAGTGCTAAACAAACAGATTTTCCTTAAAGAGGAGAAATCATGATTCACATATTAAAAAATGTTCCATGGGCACGTTCAAAAGGAACCTCAACTGGTTCAACCTTCCCTTTGGAAAGGGGCAAAATAGAATGTGAAGACTTGCAGGTAATATGGACTGCCAATGATGACAAGGTGTTCTGAGGGCAGGTGTAAAGATTTGTCAAGTCTTTTGTGTCAATAAAAGGAGACTTGCCTCTGATTTTTTTAAAATGGTGCTTCTTTTTTGTTCTCTTTAAAAAATTTTTGTGCACACCCATGTTTATCATTGCTTTTTTCACAATAGTAAGGAGTTGGAAACAGCCTACGTGCCCATCAACAAAAGAATGGATAGAGAAGCTGCGATATATTCATACAATGGAATACTATGCTGCATTGAAAAACAATGAACTCATGCAATGGTATCAAAATGGGTGACCCTGGAAGACATTATGTTGAGTGAAGTATCTCAGTCACAAAAGGACAAATACTGCATGGTGCAACTGTTGTAAAGCAGGACTGACCTCAGGGTTGGGAGGAGACAGAGAAGGATGGGTTCAATAGTGTATACTGTATTGAAACAGATGAGGG
>NW_006399969.1:4383298-4392213 GCF_000299155.1 Elephantulus edwardii
AAAAAGTTGTAAATAGAAATACCGTTTGACCCAGCAATTCCACTAGCGGAATTTTACCCTAAAGAAACAATAACCACCATCCAAGCAGATATATGCACACCAATTTTTATTGTGGCTTTGTTCACAATAACAAAGAACTGGAAACAGCCCAAGTGCCCATCAACAAGTGAATGGCTAGAGAAGCTCTGGTATATTCACACAACGGAATAATAAGCAGCATTGAAAAACAAGGAACTAATGAAATATTAGGCAAAATGGATGACCCTGGAGGACATTATGCTGAGTGAAACATATCAGTTACAAAAGGACAAATATTGCATAGTGCCACTGTTATAAAACAGGACTGACATCAGGGTTGAGGGGAGACAGAGAAGGAGGGGATGAATGATGTATAGTGCATTTAAACAAATTAGGGAGAAAATTGTTTAAACGGGATATATGATTGGGTATTATTGTCACGACAGGAGTCCAGAATGAAGGCTGCACAGTGGAGTGGACTTAGGTGGGAGAGATTGCATAACAATGAAAGAATTTTTCTTTACTTTTCAAGGAAAAGAATGAATGGGGGGGAATGGCAGGGAGAAAAGTGCAACAATGAATGACTGGAAACCCTAAGTCTCTGTAAACTTTCTTTAAAATTAATTAAAAATTTCTTTTGGAATAATTATATTTCTTTTCATGCTGTTGTTAAGAATCTGCACAGCAAAACACATGCTAATTCAGTGGGTTCTCCATGAAGTACAGAGACATTGATGAAGTTCTTCAAATCGTTCCACACTCCTTATTTGGAGTTGCCCTTCCCTTATTAATGGCTATTTTCAATACAACACCCACCCTGCCCCCCAGCCAGCTGATTCTGACAACTATGCCTCACCCCATTAAGAGAAAGGACCACCTCATCTTTCTTTCTCTGAGCACCTGGTGGATTAAAATTCTGACCTCTCAGTTAGCACCCAACAGACACTGTGCTACCACTATGCCTTTAAATGCAGTAGCTACTCTTTTGTGTTGCATTGATAACAATAAGGTCAGTAGTTCAAATTAACCATCTATTAGTCACTTGGGCAGTCTTCTCCTGTAAAGATTTGCAGCCTCAGAAGCTCTTAGGGTCACTGAATTGGAATTGACTTGAGGACAGTGGGTGCAGGATTTTCAGGCCTGTCCTTAAATTGCCCGTTCTCCCTCTAAGCCCAGTCTCTCTGCACACCTTTCCCAAGTGAGGAACTAAAAACTCACAAAGCAGAAAGCATTTGCTTGATGGAAGTGACAGTTTTACTGTCTCACTCCAAAACTGTTTTCCTTCCCAGGCTACAGCCTACTGTTAATGGCACTAGTGCCAAATGCAACATTTATGTCAACTATCCATAGCAATGGGTTCAAGTGTGTCAGAGATGATGAGGATGGCACAGGATAGTTCAGATATGTTGTTCTTAGGGTTGCTGTGAATTATACTTGGCTCAACAACATCTAACAACAACTACAACAGGTGAAACAAGGAGCCTTGGTGGCAAAATGGTCAAGCCCTTGGCTGCTAACTATAATGTCAGTGGGTCTAAAGCCCCTGAGTCAATCCATCTCATTGAGGGTTTATCTCTCTTGCACTACCCAACCTAATTCTACCTAGCCAACCCTACCTAACCCAAATCTATTTAATCCTGGCTATCTGACCCAGTTCTACTTAACTCACCCTCTCCCACTCAATTCAGCCTTGCCCAACTTTACTCAACCAGTCCAACTCACCCCACTGCCATTAAGCCAAAGCAATTCTCACACATGACAACCTTCCATCTAGTTTCAGAGGTTGTAACTCTTTAGCAGCCCCACGAGTCACTATGACACCAGGGATTGTTATACCACAAAGACCCTTGAGATGTCATAAAGGGACATGGATACCACAAGCTTTCAGTGAATGGAGTTAACGTAAATTTGATCATTATCACCCCAAAGGATTCTGGTAAACAGTTCTTACAAATTTGCAAGATAGTCACTTCTTTCAACAGAAGCATTTGCCAAAAGCCAAGATCCTGTGAGTGAAATTGCAAGAATCTGGTCTGAAAAGCAATGTATTCAAATGTTGTAAATAAACTAGTATAATTTAAAAAAAAATAAACAAAAAGCCTTTTCTTGGATGACAATCAACCAATTTCCCTAACAATGTTGGGGCATCCTACATTTATATAACACTGGGTGTCTGCTCTTTTTCATCATATGCTTCTTTGTGTAGGTAGTTGGGTTCATTTTCGCCTGTGAAACAGAACTTTTAGTCCCTGTATGCTGAGAAAATAATTCACTAAGTTGGACTCTATGAAAAAGAAGGTGGCATCAGAATTGGAGGAAGACTCTTCAACCGCCCATGTTGTACAGATAACACAATTTTGCTTGCTAAAAGTAAGGAAGATATGAGTAGGAAAAGAAAAGGTTCAAATTTATTGCTAATAGGGTTACTATGAGTCATAATTGACACTTAACAACAATAATCTTCAGAAGTGAGCATGATTATCTAGAATTAAGTAAGTAGTAATTGTAAATTACATTTGCTGGAGAAGATTAAGCACTACAGCCTTTGGCATGGATTAGATCTCAACATCAAGGAAACAAAGGTCCTTGGAACCAACAGTCAACATTAATTATAATAGAATAAGAGAGGATTGAAGCTGCCACAGTCTCCTCTTGCTTGGACTAACAATCCTTGGTCTAGCAGCCAGGAAATCAGGAGATACATTGCATTGGACATGTCCACTGTCAGTGACCTCTCCAAAATGAGTGATGATGTCAGTTTGAAAATGGAGTTAGGCCATGGTCTTCTTAATTACCTACTATGAATCAGAGAGCTGGATAATGAATAAAGATGACAGAAGAAGAGTTGATGCTTTTGATTTGTGCTGCGGAAGGGTGTTGAATAACCCATGACTGTCCAAAGAATAAATAGATATGTCTTGGAAAAAGCTTAGGCAAAGTGCTTGTTGGATGCAAAGATGTCAAAGCTTTGTCTTTCTTACTTTTGGACATGTAGATAGATGAGGCTATTCCTTGAAAAGTGACATAATGCTTGGAAAGATGGAGGGTCAGTGAAAGAGAGGAAGACCCCCAGTGAGACGGACTGACACAATGCCGTCAGCAATGGGCTCTATAAAGATGGCACAGGAGGCAGGTTTCAGGTTGACTGTTCATAGGGTCACTATGAGTTATAGTCAACTCAGTGAAGCCTAACAACATATCTAACTAAATGAGCCTTAGTGGTTTGAACCCACCAGCTGCCCTATGGGACAAATAAGACAGCCTGCTTCCATGAAGAAACCTATTGGAAAGTCTCAATGAGTTGGGATTAATTCAATGGCAGTGGGTTTGGCTTATACCTAATTAAGCTACATCATCTTCAGTCTTCCTTAATCATTATCTAATAGTGAACAATTGAAAATGTTGTAACGTGAATCAGGCACACTTTAGTCTTTGAACTGACATCATTGCTCCTTACTACTTTGGTGAGGCCCTTCACGGAATATTTTTCCAATGTAACACATCTTTTCACTTCTAGACTGCTGTTATCATGGGTATTGATTGTGGATCTAAGTAAAAGTAAATCGTTGATAACTTTAATCTGTACTCCATCTAGCATGAATGTTGCCTATTGGCCCATTTGGTGAGAACTTTTGTTGATGTTGAATGTAGTCCATATTGAAGACTGTGCTAATGAATGCAGGAGATTCTTTTCATAGTTACTTACCGATAAGACAGATTGGAATAGTTAAAGTACTTTATTGCAGGTCTGGGAGAACAGAAAAAAAAGCCAACAACAACAAAAACCTCAAAAACTGCCTCCTCATCTAAGGATGGTTATTGGTTTTTATACTTGTGTTAGGTATTAATCTTCTTAACATATTACTATCACTAGTTCAAAACTACCGGATTTGCATATTTAAAAAAAAAAACACCACAAAAGCAAAAACAAAAACAAAAACCCTAGTCTACATACAGTTCCAAGTAAACAGATAACTTGTGATATAGTTTACATGTGACTGAGAAAAGTCAGTTTCAAAAACTAAATGCTAATTCAGGAAAGATGCATGTTCCCTCCTAGTAAACAGACACCTTAAGGCACAGTTCACATATGACAGAGAAAAATAATGTCTAATAAACCTAAGTTTCTTTCTCTTGCTCTCGCCTTTTATTAGTGTCTTTCTTCTACAACCCAGTCAGAACTTTCTAGTTCTGACTCAAAGAGATCCCTGGACCTCTTCTGGAAATCATCCCTTTGACAACAGTTTATATATGACAAAGAAAAGACAAAAGTTAATTCAATGAAAGATGCATTTTCCCTCTTAACTATAATGAAGTTACAATAGGGTATGAGAACCAAACAAATGTTAATTAGATGGTTTGGCCAGTTTTTCAGGCTGAAGGGAAGCACATGGTATCAGTTTTACAACTATACCATATGTTTGAATAATTCTGAATTTATTAATACCACCCAGTCAACTGTAGTCTTTGATCATCTTCAGTAAATGCTTCAAGTAATCTTTACTTTTTGTAATCAAGGTGTGCCATCTAGATAACATAAGTTGTTGATGAGTCTTCCTCAGATCTTGACGCCACGCTCTTCTTCCTATATTTACACTCTGGGTTTGTTTTCAGAAGGAAGTAGTCCTTGGAGAGAGGCATCATACTGGGAAAGGTGGAGAATGAGAGAGAGAGGAAGACCCCCAAAACATGAGCTAACAGAGTTGACTATAACAGTGGGCTCGAGCATGTCAGAGATGGTGAAGATGGAGCAAGATAGGACAAGGTTCAGATCTGTTCTTAATAGGGTTGTCATAGTTAATAGATAAGTCATAGTTAACTCGACAACAGTCAACAGTAACAAGTCACACATTAATTCTACACACTCTGCCACTTCCATCTCATTTTAGGATTCTGAATAAGTTCTGAAAGCTAACACATGCTTAGAATGTTTAAGGATGGTACATTGAGAGAAATCAAGTGAGCACAGGGTTTCCCCCAGCACACAGAAGGCTCTTTCTTTTCAGTGGCTTTTTGTGGTGAAGAAGTCAGTGCCTTCAGCTCTTAACTGAAAGATCATTGGTTCATACCCAAAAGCTCTCTGTGTATATGATGTGTAATGTGGCAATATGCTTACTTAAAGGGTTTGGATTGGGTTTCTTTGCTATTGGCTGCCAAGAGGGTTTGGCTGTGCAGTGTCCTGAAGGAGAACATTTATGGAGCTTTGTGGAAAACTTAGGATAGTGGGATGATGGCTAATTTTGACTGCAATTTGCAAACCAGCTCCAGAGGAGCAGGCTGGAAGGAGGGTGGCAGATGGTGCTGAGGCCAGGCTATGAGTCAGTAGTGTCTGGGATCATTGTAATTGTAGATGAAATAATAATTATGTGAGATTGCTTACTAGTCAGCTGAACTAGACAAGAGGCTGCTAATAAATCTAGAGAGGTAATTGAAGTGAAACATTGGATAAGTTTATACTTTCATAATTGTTTGTAAGATTCCCGCAGTAGAAATAGACCAAGCAGCTTGCAAGATGTGCCCAGAATCGACAGGATCTGTACAGAACATCAATAATGCTCAGAAACACAGAGCCCCTCATAGAGATGCGCAGATGAGGATCTAAACATGCCCTGGTGCTCATTCTCTCTCACAGGCTCACCTCATTCCCAAACATAAAATAGGCTGCTGTGAGGTGTTGTCAAATTGATGTTCCTTTACAGTGACCTTTTGATGTTAATCTTGCTTGACTCTCCATGTGCTATCTTTGTAATCTCTACTGTGGTCCTTACAGTGGACTGTGTGAATCCATCTTTTCTCTTTCTCTGACCCTCCAACTTTCCCAGTATGATGCCCTTTTCCAAGGATTGGCCCCTCTTGAAAGCATATCCAAAATATGTGAAACCAAATTCGCCATCTTTGCCTCTAGGGAGTACTCTGGTTGGACTTCCTCCAGACAGACTTGTTTGTTCCTTCGGAAGCCCATGGGATACTCTACTCTTCCCCCAACACCACAACTCAAAGGCACAGATTCTTCTTCTGCCTTTCTTATTTATCATTCACCTCTTGCATGTAAATGTTGTGTATGTGAAGTTACAGAAAACGCCATGGCTTGAGCCAGGCATATCCAAGTGTGTTTGCATGTTTCAGGTGATGTTTATTTTCTTGGAATCTTCCATCAATATCAACAAATTGGATGCTCTCAAATTCACTGATACACTTGTCATGCCTTGTGTAATTATTGATCAGGTACCAAGCTTTATGTTCATTGTTCAGTATCGAACCCCTTCTATCACTTAGGTAGGACCAGGCATTGCCATATTCAACCAGGATTTTGTTTGTTCACACAAAATGAACAAGACATCTAATGAAAGTTTCATAATATTCTTAGAACCATAGTTTTAGCAAAGCTAACTTGTGGATTTCAAACTAAGTATGGTAATAATGAATATATATCTTCATTTTAAGGAGCCCAAGATTTACTGATGACTTACTGCTAAGGAATTGTGTTGCCAAAACCAAACAAGTTATGTCGTTCAAATCACCATCTGCTTTGTGGGAGAAAGATGGGCAGTCTCATCCTGTGTAATTTACAGCCTCTGAAAACCCACTGGATGGTCACTTAGGAGTCAGTGCTGACTCCCCAATACAGCAACAACTAAGGATCCTGATTGATACAAGTGGTTAAGCATTCATCTGCTGACTGAAGGCCTGGAGTTTCAAACTGACTTAGCTCCTCATAGATAAGAAAACTTGGAAATATTGAAAAGCCAGATTGAAGGTTGATTCCAACACCACAGGACAAAGTAGAAAATCCTCATAAAGTTTCTGAGGCTGTAAATATTCTTCTGGAGAAGATTGCCTTATGAAGATAGATTTTGACAGTCCACCCTTGGGCTAGCAGCCTAGTGTTCAACCACTGCACCACCAAGATTCCTTCTAGAGAGATGACAACCAAGGAAACACTGTGAGCTAGCGGTTCAACCTCCTACTCTGTCACACAGGGTCATGATGAATTGGACGAGACATGATTGCACCCAGCAACAAATGATTGATCTATAACTATAATGGTGCTATTACCAGATAATTCCTTGCAAACACCCTTTGTTCTATTAAGTTTCAATAGAGTTAGTTGCTCACTCTTGCTGGCTGGCATTCGGGTATTCCACCTGAAGTAGGCGAGGGTGCACTGGAGTAGGGATTTACTGGGTTTCATTCTCCAGCCATTTAAGAGCTAGGAATTCTTTGGGGGGTGAATGGAGAGATATTGTGGAGGTGGCTGCAAAGCTTGAATGCCAACAAGAAAGACTGGAGGATGCCATGACTCAGCACTCAGCTCCTCCCAAAAGATCAGAGGTTCTTTCCACCTGGAGGGATTACCTGGGTTGAGCCCACCATGGTCAATCATTTCTCCCATGGGCAGTTTTCTCTGTATTGAGAGTCCTTTTTTTGGAACGAGTGGGATCACTGGATTCATCTCAACATTAACTTGCTACCTCTTGGTGGAAATGATCATAGCTCCATCTCAGGAAGAGGTTTTCATGGTCACTCATCCATCTCAGGAATGATGGGTGGTCTAGGATAGTACAATCATTGATGTTTTGATCTGAAGTGACTCTGTCATCCATCTGCTGACTAGGATATTTACTTTGGGTAATGAATAGCCACAATCTCATAATTTACTCAGGAGTGCATCAGGGATGCATCCTGTCCCTGTACCTTTTCAATCTACATGCACAATAGATCATTCTGGAGGCAGGCTTTATGAGGAGGAGTGCAGCATCAAGGTTGGAGGAAGACTCATTAACAACCTTGCTTGCTGAAACTGAGGGAAACCTGAAGCAACACTGAAAAAGGTCAAGGACTATAGTCTTCAATATGGATTGAAGCTCAACATCAAGAAGACAAAGATTGCCACCACTGGACCAATTGGCAACATCATATTAGATAGAGAAGAGATTGAAGTTGTTAGCAATTACAGCTTGTTCAGATCCACAGTCAGCACTCTTAACACCAGCAGTCAAAAAATCAAAAGACAAATTGCATTGGGAAAACCCGCTGTCAGACACCTATCCAGAGTGCTGAAGAGCAACGATGTCAGTCTAGATACAAAGGTACACCCAATCCAGCCCGTGGTCTTCTCAATTACTTGTTATGCTTCAGAGCATTGGACAATGCCTAGGTATCTCCTTGGAGGCTAAGATTTTAAAGCTCTGCCTCACTTACTTTGGCATGTGTCCAGGAGAAATCAGTCCTTGGAGAAGGACATCTATTCAGAAGAGTTAATGAACAGTGTAGGACAGGAAGACCCCAGATGAGATGGATTGATACAGTAACTAGGGAAGTGGGGTTGGTGTGTCAGAATTAGTGAGACTGGCTCAGGACAGTGAAGGGCTCAGAGCTGCTATATATAGGGTCGCTATGTATCACAGATGACTAAATGGCACATAACATACTATGAGAGATTTTTTCAAGCAGAAGTGGTATCCACTTCCTAAGTAACATGCCTCTGGAAACTATGAACTTTGATAAACGTTAATAGTAGTAGAGGGGTTTCAGGCCTTTTTTTCATAGGGTCACTATGAGCCATGCTTGATTAGAAGGCAATCAAAACCAAGTCCTCCCTATGCCATCTATTTTAATGAACACTATGAAATTGAAACATTTTCTTACTATTGCTAATGCAGCCTGGAATACTTTCTCTCAAGAAGTAATATATCCCTCTGCATACAAAGTGAGGTTAACAAAAAGACAGAATTGCAGTATGTCTGACCTAGGACACCTAACCGCCTTTCTCTCTGGACCTCTGGATGTCTGATCAAGGCTTTATTGATAATTCCCTGGAGCTCTGCATCTTCAGAAAAGCATAGCAGCTTTCTTTCTCATGAGATCTGGGTGAATTCCAAGGAACATGATAACAC
>NW_006399969.1:4393221-4402673 GCF_000299155.1 Elephantulus edwardii
TCAGAGACAGTGCGATTGGCACAGGACAGAGCAGAGTTTAGGGCTGTTGTACATAGGGTCGCTATGAGTCGCAAGCGACTTGACGGCACATAACAACAACAACAAGCAGTCCTATGATTTTTAACTCCTTTTCCGTTCTCATTGTATGTTAGGAATGGTGTGATATTAGTCTTATTTCTTCGGGGACTGTTGTTGTTAACTGTCATCAAATTAGCAGATCAACAGGTCTGAGGTCTGTCCTACTCTGTGCCATCCTCACAATCTTTGACATATTCAAGCCCTTTGCTGCAGTTTCTGTGTTCTTCCACCTATTTGAGAAAATCCAAAGTACATTGTCATTGAGGATCTCAATAATATAGGAACACTGACCAGTAGATTTTCCACACAGGAGAGGTTCCATTGCCTGGATTAGAACTACAAAAGATAGAAGCAGTGATTCATTCTTCCCTTCCTTGATCATTTCTTCTAGGATTTCTGTTTGTAGGATCCCAGCACTGCATCTGACCTACTGAGGATCAAAAACTAAACATTGAGGAATAAGTGAAGGGGAAGGAGGAAGACTTGAAGGAGTAGAGCTTTCCAACAGTGTCATTCTTGCTGTAATCATTAGAAGGAGCTGTTACACACTTGAAAACTTGAAGACAAGGTGAGCTATTAAAAACCTCTTTTAGACCCATTATCTCATGATTACTGATGTGAAACAGCTCAATAACTGTGACCTGAAGACATTTTCTACCACTGAGCTAATTTGCATGAAGACTCCTTCCTCTTACAGCCTGATAAAGCTTAAAATGGAGAGCTGGGCACACTGATTGTCATGATTGATCTTGAAAAGCACAGCCCTGAGGCTTCTGAACCATGGCCTGGATTTCTCTTCTGCTAACCCTTCTTACTCATGGCACAGGTCAGGAGAAGGGGGATCTGGAGAAAGAGACAACACTGACCTTCCATGCCTTTCCTCCTCTCCTAACCACTGTGTCTCTCATCTGTTTCAGGAGCTGCTTCTCAGGCTGTGGTGACTCAGGAACATTCATTGTCCACAAGTGTAGGAGAGACAATCACGTTAACTTGTGGCTCCAGTACTGGGGCTGTTACCACTTCTAACTATGCTACCTGGGTCCAACAGATGCCCTACGAGGTCCCAAGGGCTTTAATAAGTAGCACCAGTAATCGGATCCCAGGAGTCCCTTCCCGGTTTTCTGGCTCCCTGCTTGGAGGCAAGGCTGCCCTCACAATCACAGCAGCCCAGGCTGAGGATGAGGCCAAGTATTACTGTGCTATGTGGTTCAGCAACCATTACCACAATGATCAATGTAGTGAGGAACTGAGACAGAAACATGCTTGGCAGTTTCAGCTCCATACATACTCTCTCTCTCTCTCTCAAAAGTATATTTCATTGACTATGCAAAGGTGTTTGTGTGGATCACAACAAACTGGCTAACTCTGAGAGGAATGGGAATCACAGAACATTTGATTATGCTTATGTGAAACCTATACTTGGCCCAGGGGGCTGCTGTCAGAACAGAAAAAGAAAACACTGCATGGTTCAAAATAGGGAAAGTGTATGTCAGGGATGTGTCCTGTCTCCATACCTTTTTAATCTATATGCAGAATAGATCATCCAGGATGCTGGGCTCTATAAGGAGGAATGTGGCACAGCATTGTAGGAAGACTCATCAATAATCTGCAATATGCAGATGACACAACCCTGTTTGCTGGAACTGAGAAAGACCCGAAGTGCTTGCTGCAGAAGGTCAGTCAAGGACTGCAGCCTTCAATATGGATTAAAGCTCGACATCAAGAAAACAAAGATTCTTGCTAACAGGTCAATTGGCAACGTCATGATAAACAGTGAAGAGATTGAGATTGTTAACAGCTTTGGCTCTACAATTAACACTTTTGTTACTCACAGCCAGGAAATAAAAAGATTAATTTCACTGGAAAAGTCTGTTGTCAGGGATCTCTCCAGAGTGCTGAAGACTAAGGGGTGCCTAATCCAGGCCATAGTCTTTGCAATTACTTGCTACGTGTCAGAAATCTGGACAGTGACTATGGGTCATAGAAAAAGAAATAATGCCTTTGAGCTATGGTGCTGGGGAAGAGTATTGAATATACCATGGATTTCCAGAAGAACAAACAGGTTAATTCTACCTAGGGTGAAACCAGGCTCCTCTTTGGAGGCAATGATTCTGAAGCTTTATCTGACATAATTTGGACATGTTGCAAGGAGGGACCAGTCCTTGGAGAGGAACATCATGCTTGGGAGTGGGATGGGACAGCATGAGAGACGAAGAACCTCAATGAGATGGATTGATTGAGTGACTGGGGTAATGTGGATAGGTGTCTCAGAGACAATAAAGTTGGGACAGCATAGAACAGTGGTCAAGGTTATTGTACATAGAGTCGCTATGAGTCGGAAATGACTCAACTACACGTAACAACAAGAACATTGTGATTTTAATGCTAGTTTACAAAAAATTGGATTTTCATTCATTCATCGTTGTACATTTCCCTCCCTACCCTCCCAGTTCACTTAAAAAAATTCTTTCATTGTTGTGTAGCTTCCACCTTCACCTCACCCCCGTCCCCTTTGCTATGCACCTCTTATTCTGGAGTGTTATTATACAAATAATGCCTAATCATATACTCCTTTAAAACAGTTCTTTCCTTCATCTATACCAACACAATATTCATTATTTATCTGTTGCAAACCAGACGCAGAAAGAAAGCAGGGACAAGGGGAAATGTATTCTGAAAAAGAGGGAGAGCTGAGGCAGAATTCCTCTCACAGCTTAGCACTGTGAAAAGACCACTTTCTTAGTCTCCCTATGGTTTGTATTTAGTTTCAGGCAATCAACCTAAAAATGTTCAATCTCCAGAGACTATATTTTCCTTATACTTAAGTGTTGCCAACATAACAATGGGTATGCTTAATCTTTAAACTAAGACCAAATTTCAGATATGGCATTCCTTCTGGTGGGAGGCTGGGCAGAATTATCCATTTGCAGAGGGCATCCAGTATCTCCTCTAGGGGCTAGGTGGAATTCTCTGCTTGCAGAGGGTGCTTAGTCCTGTCTGGGCTCTGATCTCAGCTGTCGGCTGGCTGTCACTGTGCTGGGGAATGCACATTTATCCCCTCTTTTCTTCATTTTCTCCAAACTCCCATGTCAGTCCTGTTTTATAACAGTGGTGTTATGCAATATTTGTCCTTTTGTGACTGAGATAATGTCCTTCAGGGCCACCCATGTTATGTAGTATTTTATGAGTTCCTTGTTTTCCAGTGCTGTATAGTATTCCATTGTGTGAATATATTACAGTTTTTCTATCCATTCATTTATTTATGATCACTTGACTTGCTTCTATATCTTTGCTATTGTGAATAATGCAGCAGTAAACATGGGTGTGCATATATCTGTTTGGATGGTAGCTCTGGTTTCTTTAGGGTATATTCAGCCTTTCACTCTTCATTCTTTCAATTTCATAGAGGCTCTGGTGGCTTAGTGGTAAGGAATTGCACTACTAATGCAAGGTACATGATTCAACTCGACAAACTTCTCCAGGAAATAAAGATGGGCAATCTCTTCCTGTGCTATTTGCTGCTGTTTTTATCCCACTGGAGGGTCAGCTATGGATCAGTCTGTCTCAGTGGTATACAGTAACATCAACAACACTATGTTAGTGACAGTGCAGAGGGGTTTTTTTTTCTACAGACCTGAGTATGTGGTTCAATAAATTCTTTCTCAGGTTAAAGATTTTTTTTATCTTTCATACTACATGTTGTTGTTACATGCCATTGGGTCACTTGTGACTCATATGCACTAACAGCTCTGAACTCTGCCCTATCCTGAGCCACTCTGTCTCCAGCACACCTAAACCCAATATTCCAGCTACTGTGTCAATCCATTTCATCCAGGATCTTCCCTTTTTGAGCTGTTCTACCACCCTTCCAAGCACAATGTCCTTCTCAAAGAACAAATCCCTCTTGGAAACATGCCCAAAGTATGTGAGACAGAGCTTCACAATTCTCACCTCTAAGGAGCAATTTGGTTTCACCCACTCCAGGACAAACCTATTTGTTCTCTTAGTGCATGATTCAATACTCTTCTCTAGCACCATAACTCAAATGCATCAAACCTTCAGCTGTCATCCACAGTAATTGTCTATCTCTCTGATATAATTGCAAAGAAAAAGTAAAAAGCAAGTAATTGCAAAGGCCATTGTCTGGATCAGGTGCACTTAGTGTCCAGAGTGAAACTGTTGCTCTTTAGCACTCTAGAAAGGTCCCTGACTGTAGATTTTCCAAATGCAATTCATCTTTTGATTTCCTGACCACTGGTGCCAAGAGTGCCCATTGTTGTACTAAACAAGCTGAAATTATTAACAATCTCAATCTTTTCACCATCTATCATGGTATTGCCTATTGGTCCCATGGCGAGAATCATTGTCTTCTTTTTTTTAAAGTTTTATTTTGCTTTGCATAAATAATTTGTATACATTATGTTTCACACATTCTTTTGTTCACATTGTTTCATAATGATCATTCTCATATACCGTGTTTTTTAAAAAATTTATGCATATAATTAATCATAGACATTGTCTTATTGGTCTTGAGCTTCAATCCCTTCTTAAGACTGCAATCTTTCACCTTCTGCAGCAAATGCTTCAGGTCCTCTCCGTTTTCAGCAAACAAGGTTGTGTCATCTGCACACACATGTTGTTGATGAGTCTTCATTCAAATCTTATCCCACACTCCCCAAAAAGCCCAGCCTCCTGAATGATCTGTTCTGCCTGAAAAGTTTTGGACACAAGACACATTCATTCCTGATGTATTCCTTTCCCAAATTTGAGTCTTGCAGTGTTTCCTTGCTCTGTTCTGACAACTGCCTCCTGGTCAAAGTATAGGTTACACATGAACAAATCAGGTTGTCTGAAATTTCCATCCTTCTCAAAGTTAGCCACAGATTTTGTGATCCACATAGTCAAATGTTTTTGCATAGTTTCTGTGCTCTCAGCCAAGATCTATCTGACATTGACTATCTTGTCCCTAATGCCATGGCCTCTTCTAAACCCAAGCTTTTATTTTTGATAGTAGTGTGTTAATATACTGTTCAAACTATTTTTGGAGAATCGACAGTAGGATTTTGCTGGCATGTAAAAGTAGCAATATTGTTTGATAATTCCCATACTCTGTTGGATCACCTTTTTTTTTTTTAGTATGGGAATATATATGGATCTCTTTCTATCAGTAGGCCAGATAGTTGTCTTCTAGATTTCTTGGTATAATTTAGTGAGCACATCCAAGGGTGCATCTGTTTGTTGAAATACGTCAGTTATTACACCATCATATTCCTCCTCAATTACCGTTACCTCTTGGTTGTATGTTATTTCATTATATTCTTCTGTAAGCCAATTCTTTTTGATACAGTGATTCTGTATACTCTTTCCATCTTTTGATGTTTTCTGGCTCCTTACATATTGAAACTGAAGACTTGAATATTTTCTTCAGTTCCTTCAGCTAAAGAAATTCCAAGTGAGTTCATCCCTTTTGATTTTCCGATTTCAGGTTTTTGCAAATTTTATTATAATACTTTGTTTTGTCTTCCCAAGCTTCTCTTTGAAATCTTCTGTTTAGCTCCTTAACTTCTTGATTTCTTCCCCTTGTTTTGGCTTCTTGGCATACTAATGCAATATTTAGAGTTTTCCTGGAATATATCTCGTCTTTTTTCCCTTCCTCTGTTTTACATTAACCTTTTTCATTCTTCATGAATGAAATTTCTTTTTAAAAAAAACAAAAATTTTATTTTAATTGTTATTTTAAAGACCATTTACAGAGAAGTTAGATTTTCATTCATTCAATTTTGTACATTTTCCATATTTCATATTGGAAGTCTTACAAAGAGTAAAAAGATAAGAGAAGAAAATAAGAGGTATGCAAATTGTCAAAGAGGAGGTAAAATTATCTTTTTATGCAGATTACAAGAGAGTATTCTTAGACAATCCTAAAGACTCAGTGAGAAAACTATTGGACATAGTCAACCAGTTCAGCAAAGTAGCAGGATACAAGACCAACACTAAAAAAAAAATCCGTTTACTTTCTCCACAGTGACAAAGAGAATGCTGAAATGTAGCTAAGAAAAGAAAAAATACCCATCACAAAGCTAATCACAAGACTTAATACATGGAGTAAATCTATCTAAAGACACAGAGACTTATACAAAGAAAATGACAAAATATTATTACAAGAAACAAAAAGAGGCTTGGAGAAATTGAAGAATATACCTTTTAAACAAATGGTGTTGGCAAAATTAGAAAATAACTAGAAAATTTAAGCAAGTCCCACATCTCAAACCACATACAAAACCCAAACTCAAAATGGATCAAGGACCTAAAAGTAAAATCAAAGACTATAAACTTCATCAGAGAAAAGTTTGGAAGAACTCTGGAAGCCCTAATTCGCAGTATGAACCTACAACCAGGAGAGAACAAAAGAGATTTGAGACCTTCTAAGAATCAAATTCCTATGAACATCAAAAAACTTCTCCAACAGGGTAAAAAGGAAAGCCACAGACTGGGGAAAAAATTTGACAATGACATATCTGATAAGAAACTGATATCTAAAGTTTTAGACTACTCTAACACCGCAACAAGAAAAAGGTAAACAACCCAATTACAAAATGGTCACAGGATATGAATAAACACTTCATCAAAGTAGACATTCTGATGAGAAACAAACACATGAAAAAACGTTCAAAATCCCTAGGTATCAGAAAGATGCAAATCAAAACAACTATGAGGTATCATCTCACCCCAACAACAATAGCAAAGTTGAACAGAGCAACAAATAATTTCTGGTGAGGTTGTGGAGAGATTGGAACCCTTATTTACTGCTGGTGGGAGTATAAAATGGTGCAACCACTATACAAAGTGGTTTGGCACTTTCTCAAAAAGTTGGAAATAGATATGTCATTTGACCTAGTAATAAGAAACGACAGCCATGACTCAAACTGATGTATGCACACCCATGTTTATTACTGTGTTATCATAATAGAAAATAGATGGAATGTCTGTCTGAGTCTGTTTTGTGCAAGATGACACATTAGTTTTCCTAGAGAACATTTATCTTGGTTCAAATCTTGAGAGCAGGACCCAGTTTGATGTTCACGACACTCATAAGATGTTTTTCTTTAAGTTATAAAATGGCCTGTCCATTAATTTCCTGGAAATGAAAGTTCTTTACAATCTCTTGACAACCTTGTAGAGAAGCAATAAACTCATACACTTCCTCTACACTCCATCAGCTAAGATTACTAGGATCACTCTTTAATAATCAAGGTCATACAACCTGGAACCAGCAAAGACTTTGTAGAGAAGAAAGAGTTACCCCATCCCAACGTCACAAATCTTCTGTAGAAGGGATTACTGAGACAGAGAAGAGGAGTACCAAGAGCCATTTGCAGGTACTAAGTGGCAGTTTGACGTTTTCTTTGAGTTCAACTGTATTTTTTCTAAAATCTTTACAGTTCTCACCATTCTTACTGACCCCTGAGTCTATCTTTGTAAAACTGGCCATCTTGAGAACCAGGGCTGAACAGCCTAATCCTGAAGTGGATATCTAGCCAAGGTCTTAATTATCCAAGGGGAATATATAATATGTTAAGGCAAGGAAATGTGTGGGATTTATGTTTGCCTCCCCAAGGGGAAAGATAGGGTTTTCTAGCTTGTGTGATACAAGAAGCAAAATCTGGCGCTCCTCTTCTTCCCTCTGGATTATCTCACTCTAGCTGTGGTCCACAGTTTACTTTCTTGTCTCTTTCTACTTTGGTATTGAACATTTTCACTTGCATCTGTGGCAGTGTTACCAGACAATGACTTGGTTGGAAACTTCTGATTTGCTGCAGAGACTAAAACTGTCTGACTGGCACCCATGTGGCAGCTGTTCTTTCTGCATTCCCCACTCCTATCCAAGTTGTCTGTTGTCCCTGGACCTTTCTTTTCAGTTCCAACTCTGATCTGCCTTATAGCTTTATGTAACAGGAGTGTGTGAGGCTAAGGGCAGGAACATAAGTACCTGACTAAGGCACCCATTCCTTGTACAACAGAAATACTAAATTGTTTTTTGTTCTTCCTCAGTAAAGGGATGAAAATTGTAAAAAAAAGGAAAAAGGGGAAATAGATGGAATAGAAACAATCCAAGTGCTCATCAATAAATGAATAAGTAGAAAAACTATGATATAATCATACAATAGAATACTATGCAGCAGTGAAAAACAATGGACTTGTAAAACAGTACATAACATGGAAGACTCTGGAGGAAATTATATGAGTGAAATATCTCAATTACAAAAAGACAAATACTACATAGCACCACTGTTATAAAGTAAGACTGACATGGGAGATTGAGGGGAAACTAGCTAAAGAATGGATAGATAATGAACAGGGCTTTGGAACAGAGAAAGGAAAGAATTGTGTAAAAGGAATACATTAATAGGCATTATATGTAGACAAAAGTCCGGAATAAGAGGTGCATTGCAACGTGTACTATGGGAGGGGGAGGGGAAGAGGAGAGGGAAGAAATTATGCAACAATGAAGGAATATTAAAAAAGAAAAAAGTGAACTGGGGAGGGGGAAGAGTGACAGAAGGGAAGGGGAAGGAAGAAAATGTGCAACACTGAATTCATGAAAACCCAATTTTTCTGTAAATTTTTGTTGAAAACACAATTAAAATAAAAAATGAATAAAAAAGAACAGAATCCATGATTAATAGTATGAAAAAGCAAAACAAAAACAAAATCACATATGTGATTGTTTTCAAATATATTTGTCTGTCACCTTTGAGTTTGACAACTTTTCAATGCTTAAAGGTTTTGCTGAAATTATTGATGATATTAACAAACACAATAATTTTTATATTGTGTAACAGAATGCATCAGCACTTAGAAGATCTCTTTAAATTAAAGAACAGCTATTTTCCAAATGCCCTATGCATACCATTACAAATATAAGGCTCCTTTTCTAAAAAAGAAAGCTGGACAATGAATAAGGATAAAAGACTGATGCTCTTGATTGTCATATTGGAAAAGATTACTGAAGATCTCATGGAGTGCCAAAAGAGTAACCAAGTCTCTTTAGGAGGAGGTGCATACAAAGGGCTCTTTAGAGGAAATACTTATAAAACTTGCTGGCAGATATATTGGACATTTTTAATATAGTCCAGCCTTGAAAAAGGCTTTTCCATTATAAAGATGAAGGATCAAAGGAATAGAGGAATTTCCTCCAGATGATGGATAGATACAATGACTGTAACAATAAGTTTGATCATATATGAAATCAAGAGGATGGTGTAGGTTAGAGAAAGGTTCAGATTTGTTTTTAATAGGGTCATTATAAGCTTTAGTTGTTTCAGTAGCACCTAGCGACATGTATATACATAAAAATAAACATGAATGTTCAT
>NW_006399969.1:4403476-4404966 GCF_000299155.1 Elephantulus edwardii
AAGCAAGGTTGTGTCATCTGCATAACACAGGTTGTTGATGAGTATTCCTCCAATTCTGATGCCACATTTCTTCTCATAAAGCTCAAACTCTCAAATTATCAGTTCCACATATTGATTGAAAACATATGGAGACAAGACACATACATCACTGATGTATTTACTCTTTTCTAAGTTGAACCATTCAGCATTTCCTTGCTCTGTTCTAACAACTGCTTCTTAATTAAAGCACAAGTTTTGCATGAACACAATCTGATGTTCTAGAACTCCCATTCTTCTCAACATGAGCCACAACATTTGCATAGTAAATAAAACACAGATAGACATTCTTCGAGTATTCTGCGCTCTCAACCAAGTTCCATCTCACATTGGGTCTCATGTCCTTAGTGCCACAGTTGTGTGAAATTTGTGATGCAAAATGGCTCTCCTATCCACTGAACTTGACTTTGCCAAGTGAATAAGCTTCAATATGTGAATAGGGTATATTGGCCTATCCACATGGAATTGGCTAGCTCCCCAATCCCTAGTTAACCATTAATTTTAGTGATCCAGCATCAGAGAGTCTCACCATCAGCAAAGGAGAAGTACGTGTGCAATGGACACTCTTATGAACCAGATATTATTGTACTCACTAGACTCAGCAGCAGCACCAGCTGGACTTACAGCAGCAGATCCCTTCTCTGGCTTTGGGTCTTGTCTAGATATAAACTTGATCATCGAGGACAGTCAGAGTATGAGACTGACTACTATTGTGAGGCTGACTATAGTAGTGGGGACATCTACTTGTAACTTTCGTGAAAAAAGACAAGGGGAAATGATACGAAAACCTCCTGCTGCTTCTCTTTTCCCATGGACATGAATATAAAATCAGGAAGAACATTCCTAACCTATCCTGTGATTTTTCCACCATGCTGATGTTTTGATAAATTAGCACCTCTGAGAATGGTATAGAATATTATAGATTTAATTTTCTCTGATTCTGTTATGATGTCACCTCTGTCATTCCTTAATTGAGTTAATTGTTCATTCTCTTTTTTGTTCAGTTTGCCAATGATTTGTCAATTTTTATTGACCATTTAAAAAACTAACTTCTGGTTTTGTGGATGGTTTCAGTTGTTTTTCTACTTTCTATTTTATTGACTTCAGCTCTTGTCCTTATAATTTCCTTTTTCTAGAGGCGGTGGGGTTATATTATTGGTGGGTTTTTTCCCTATTTGATGAAGGTGTTGAGTTACATAATAAATTTTGTTTCTTACTTAATTTCTCATGTGCTTACCTGTTGCTATGAACTGACCCATGAAGACTGCTTCAGATGCATCCCAGAGGTTTTGATACATTTAATTTTCATTTTCATTTGTTTTGAAGAACTTTTAAATTTCATTCTTTATTTCTTCTATAATCCAATCATGTTCTAGCAGGTAGGTATTTAACTTCCACATTGGTGGTTTTATAACATTTATCTTCTTGTTATTAATTTATAGTTTATGGTATGG
>NW_006399969.1:4411055-4412553 GCF_000299155.1 Elephantulus edwardii
CACCTCACTCCATATACAAAAACCAACTCAAGGTGGATCATGGACCTAGGACTAAAACCAAGGACTGTAAACTTCATTCAAGAAAAGCTTGGAAAAACTTTAGTAGTCCTAATCCACAACATAAAAAGTCTTCCCAGTATTCTGAAAAATTTGCTTCTATTTTTTAATTCTATTTTATTTCAATTGAGATTTTTATCTTCCAGCTCACTGATTCTCTGTTCCACCTCTTATACCTTTTTGTCCCTCTAGCATGTGTGACACTTCTGCCATTTTGGTCTTAATATTAATGCATTTTCATGCGTTTCTTTTCTTTCTAGTACTGTATTGGCTATACCCACTCTATATTTTGATGAGTTTTTAAGTTATTGTACTTTTTTATTTGTAATTTCAATTATTTCTTCTACGTTTTGCAATTTCTTCCATAACTGTGCAAAATTCTTATCAGTACATTCCTTCTGGTTCTGTGTCTATGGAGTTTTTTACTTTCTTACTGGTTTCAATTGTGCCATCATCTGTACCTTCTGTTGTTGTTAAAATAACCACTCATCTATATATTTCTCCTGGTTCTCTACATCTAGCATATTCCCTTTATTTATGGCTTCCATTGTAGCTGTTTGAATGTCTCCATACCAACACATATCATTTGCCTTCTTGACTCTGGGGTATTCATTGGGTCTGCAATATTCAGTGCTATTTTTGGAGAAGACCTAATTTGGTTTTTTCCACAGTGTTTGAAGCTGCCTGCTACTTTATCAACATTATGGGAAGTTTTTCCTTGATAAATATTATAATATTTCTATTGTATTTGTGTAAGTTGTTGGTAGTTCTTATCTTTATGTTGTTACTGATTCGTCTCAGCTTAAAATATTCAGTCTATGGGATGTACCACTCACTCTAGTAAAAGTCCTTTAGGGGAAAATTTGCCTTGTCTTAAGTCCTTCAGGTTCTCTTTGTTCTGCACTGTAACCCTACAGGAATATCTCCTTAATGTAGTTCCCTCTCCCAAACTCTATTGTCTTCCTTCTTCAAAGGAGTGGCTGACTGGTGCTAGACTGGGTGCTCCAATGGAGTTGTTTCTGTCTAGGGGGTTTTCAATTCAGTGCTCTTTCTTGCAACTCAGTGTGTCAGTTGAGAAAAACATTTCCCTGCTTGTAAATCTCTGCCCCTAACTCTCTGTTTGACACCTGAGGTGGCCCTGTATACATGGAGGCAAGGATCTCCAAATGGAGGGACTTTGCCTCAGGGAAGTTTCAGTTCCCTGTCTCCCCACAAGCACCCAAAAATTTTGGCTCTAGGAGTAATGTCTCACTTGATGCACCTTCTCTCATAAAGCTTAATGTCTTCCTTTGTCTCTGGAGTGGTGTTAGATCAGGTGCACCAACTTAAGTAGTTTGTGTGCAAGGGGATCTAAAGTCAGTCCTTCTTCTTGAAGAAAGCTGAGAAAGTATATATTTTCCTTTCTTCTAGCTCTATGTCCCAAACTATCTTGTCCTGTTTG
>NW_006399969.1:4414113-4416154 GCF_000299155.1 Elephantulus edwardii
CATTCAGTGTGATTACTGTCAGACCAATTTTTTTTCATTGACATTTTGCTCAATTCTTTTTTTATGTGTTGCTATTACTTTGATCCTTTTATTGGTCTCTCATGAAGGATTTACTTATGAATTATGGGTTTTTTTCTTTTGTAGAATTGGTTTTGTTTTCACGATTTTTTTTTTATTTTTCCACTTTTCTCCAAATGATATAATTAATCATTTATGATGGAAGTTTTGCTGGATATAGTATCCTCAGCTGGCAATTATTTTCTTTCAGCTTTTTGTACATGAAATTCCATTGTCTTCTTGTTCAGAAAGTTTTTGCTGAGAATTCAGGGTTTAATCAATTGGATCTTTCTTTGTAAGAAATCTTTGCTTTTCTTGAGCTGCTTTTCTTATTCTGCCCTTTTTATTTTGGAGAATGTGACTATGATATGCCTTGTTCTTTTTCTTTTAGAGTCTACTGTATTTGGAATTCACTGAGATTTTTTTAACATATTTTCCCATTTTTCATGATATTTAGAAAATATTTTCTAGTGCTCTTGCACAATTTTCTCAGAGTTTTTTACTTTCCCCCTACTGTTCTAAAATTCCAGCCTTGTTTAGAATTCCAACCACTGTTTCATTTGATGTTATGCCACATGATTCTTACGTTTCTTCATTTTTCTTTCAGTTTGTCTCTTCTTTTCCTTATAGGAGGTCTTCTTTGAGGGTCTTGTCTTCTCCTTGGCTTTCTGTTCCAACTCTTCTATCCTGCTCCTTTTCCCCCTCAACATGTTAAAACATCTGTAATATTAATTTTATTATTCAGGATTACATTTTTATTCTCTTCAATTTGCTTAGTGTTGTGTTTTTTTGTGCTGTTTCTTCCTTGTTATGATGTTTTTAATATGTTGTACCTCTTATAGAGAATTTTGCTGACTTAGTGGTAAGAAGCTGTACTATCACCTTAAAGGCACACAGTTCCAATCCACAAGTTGCTGTGGAGGATAAAGATAATCAATAAACTTCCATGGAATTTATTGCTTTTGAAAAAACCCACTTAAGAGTCAACCATGGGTCTATTCTAACTCAATTGCACTCAACAAAAACAAGAACAACTTCACTTATAGTTTCAACTCTTTTATTTTTTCTTTCATTTAAAAAAATGGTTTACATATATAAGTCTTAGATATTGTGTTTTGTTTATATACATTGTGTCTTTTGCATTCCTCCATTCACACTGTGTTTCACAGTATCACTCCCAACACATTGTTTTTTAGAAAATTATTCACCATTCATTGATCCATGACCATCATGACTCTGCCTTTCCAGGTCTCCACTGGATCTTTCCATTTTCCTTGACTCCATCAGTCTGCCCACCAGATTCTGCAACCTTGAGATTTCCACTCCTCCCCACCCTCAGGACCCCCTCCCTTCCATCTTTGGATTTTGGTACACATCTTACCAGTAACCCTTCTATTTTTACAAAATGATCTTATGCAGTATTTTTCCTTATGTGACTCCATTAGTTCACTCAACATAATGCTCTCCAACCTTTCCCATGTTATATAGTATTTTTCAAAACCATTGCTCCTGAATATTGTTTCGTTTTTAAGATTTCCAGTTCCAATTCTTGGAACTTTATGTTGTTATATTACGTCTTCTTTCCTATCCCAAAGATATTCTTTGAGTGTGAGATCTGGTCTGCTTTTTGAGAAGGAGACATCTTTTGCTTTTTTCATGATATATGAGTTTTACTGTTGCTTCCTAATATCATGTGGGTTCTTCCTCATTATGTACGAGGTAACTTCTCTTGTTTGAGTGGATAGCTGTCAGTTAGTTATCTTTCTTACACTGTTCATAAAGATTTCAAGCATTTCACCAAAACTGACAGTGTATTTTGCTTGAGGTATTTTACCAACCCGTAGCTCATAGAGACAGCTATAATGGACCAGAGATAATTTACTGCCCAGGAATAGATGGTATACCAATTGAAGTATTTCAGATAACAGATGTTGCCCTGGATGTGCTCACCAAGTTGTGCCAAGAAATCTGGAGAACAACCACT
>NW_006399969.1:4417630-4418983 GCF_000299155.1 Elephantulus edwardii
GATAGCATGGTAATTGGGTCTCTCATTGTGTGTCTGTTTCTAGCAGTGGGAGGCTCACTTTTCAGTCTATTCACTAAAGCAGAAGTCCAATCTCTCTGAGGAAGTGATTTGGATCCCTGTTCCAGAAGGAAACTTCTTGTCAGGTATTATGTGTTCTGTAGATTAGTAATTCCTCTATGCCCAACTTAGGCATGCTCATTCCTCCATGGAAAAAAATGTATCAGCATCTCAAAATCTCAGAGGCAGGTTCACAGTAGGGAAGGTTTCACAGGGAGAAAGGAAATGAGGGACAGCAGTCTTTATAGGGATGATGGGTGCAGTCTGTGCAAAGATGGACAGCACTGTTTTACCTAAAAAAATCCAGGAGCAGGTGCTGCCTCAGCACGATGATCTAGGTAAAAACGGAAAGGTTTAAACCATTGTATCTCAAATATTCAGCATGCTCAAAGGGGACATTGCTTATAAGTAAACTACCACAAAGAGTGTCATAGGCCTAAATACTTGAATTCTTGTGTTCTTGAATGTGAAGACTCTGACTAGGAATTTACCTAATCAAAATATCTGTATTCTTTTGTTTTCAAGTATAAGCAAACACCACATAAAATGGAGGTTCTTATTGCAGGACCATGTGGAAGGCAAGAAGGCTCCACCACAACCATCATGAAGAGAAGGACAGCCTGTATTTTATTTTGTAAGATATATTAAAATATAATACTGGCTGATAATCCGCCTATTTTAGATTGCCTTTCTCTTCACCTATTTTAGTGTTTATTATATGTTTAGTATTTTTTGAAAAAATATTTATACTGGTTTATATAAAAAGTTCATGAAATACATCTAGATTATTTGCACACTGGATATTTCCCTTTTAATTACCAATCCCTCCCTCCACTCATCAAATTGTGTGGCCCTACATTTAAGCCCCACCATCCTTGGATCTTCGTAAATGCTCTACAATAATGATCTTACACATTATTTGTCTTTATGAGACTAAGTTAGTTCATTTAACATAATGCTTTCTAGTCCTTCCCATGTTAGGTAGTAATATACAATTACGCTCCTGTGTGCTGCATAGTATTCCATTGTGTGAATACCGTAATTTCTCAATTCATTCCATTTTGGTTGGACATTTGGACTATTTCCATGTTCTTGCTATGGTGAATAACACTGCTATGAACATTAGTGTATAAGTTTCTGTGCATCAGTTCTCATTTCCTCAGGGTATATTCCAAGCAGTAGAAATAGCCTGATCATATGGAATTTCTATGTTCCGCTTTTTTAGAAAACACCAAACTGCCTTCTAGGGTGTTTGTACCATTTTACAATCCCACCAACAATGTATAAGATTTTCTA
>NW_006399969.1:4419663-4421133 GCF_000299155.1 Elephantulus edwardii
TACCATGCTGTTTTGGTTACTACTCCTGTGTAGTAGGTTTTAAGGTCAGGGTGTGCTGTGCCTCTCATTTCATTTTTGTTTCTCAGAAGTACTTGCTTATTCAGGGCCTCTTTCCTCTCCAAATAAAAGTGACAATTTTCCTTTTGATCTCCTTGAAAAATGAATTTGGTATCTGTATTGAGATTGTGTTGAACATGTAAATTGCTTTTAGATTTGTCATTTTCACAATATTAAGCCTTCCTATCCATGAACAGGACTCAATTTTCCATTTCTTTAGGTCTTTTATTGTGTCTTACAGAAATGTTCTGAATTTTTTCTTTGTATAGGTCTTTTGTATCTTTAGTTAGGTTCACTCCCAAGTATCTTAATTTGTGGTTAGCTATTGTAAAGGGTATTGCTTTCCTGGTTCTCTGAATTCTCTTTATTACTGTAGAGGAATCTCCCTGATATTTTGATACTGATCTTGTATTCTGCCACTCTACTAAACTGATCTACTAGCTCTAACAGTTGTGGTGGTGTTGTTGTTGAATCCTTGGGGTTTTCTGTGTACACTATCATATTGTCTATATAGAGCAACAATTTAACCAACTCTTTCCTGATCAGGATGCCTTTTATTTCCTTCTCTTGTTGTATTTCCCTAGCAAGTACTTCAATACAATATTGAATAGCAGTATCTGGTTCCTGTTCTCAGAGAAAACACTTTCAGTCTTTCTCCATTGAAAATGATGTTAGCTCTTGGTTTTACATGCATACTTTTGACTATGTTGAAGAAATTCCCTTCTATTCCAATTTTGATAGGTATCTTAATCAGGAAGGGATGTTGGATTTAGTCAAATGCTATTTCTGCAACAATGGCTAGGATCATAAAGTTTTTGTTATTTGTTTGTTAATGTGGTGATTTATGTTGACTGGTTTTTCTTATGTTGAACCATCCTTACATACCTCTTGTGAATCTTACTTGGTCATGATGGATTATTACTATATTTTTACGTGCTTTTGAATTCTATTGGTTAGGATTTTGTTGAGGATTTTTGCACCTATGTTTATGAGTTCAGCCCTTTTGATTTTCTAACTCTAGCTCCTTGCACAGTTCATTGTAATATTTTACTTTGTCTTCCCATGCTGGCTTTTAAAGTCTTCTGTTCAGCTCTTTAATATCTTAAATTCTTCCTTCTGGTTTGGCTTCTTGGCACTCTAGTGCAATATTCAGAGTCTTTTCTGACACCCATTTTGGTCTTTTCTTCCTCCCCTGTCTTGAGAGATATTGGTCTGTAGTTTTCTTTTTGGGTAATTTCTTTGCCTGGTTTTAGGGCTGTTTGTTGTTGATATGTGCTTACAAAAAATTTTTGTAACGCTGAGTTGCTTACAAAAAAAATCATAGTGACCCTATGTACAATAGTCCTAAACCTACTGGATTTTAATGCGATTGTTTGTTGAATTCTTTTTGGTGTTGTTGCTAGTTACTTTGAT
>NW_006399969.1:4428498-4430764 GCF_000299155.1 Elephantulus edwardii
TATGAGGTGGATTGATTCAGTGACTGGGATAATTGGGATGAGAGTGTCAGAGACAGTGCTATTGGCACAGGACAGAGCGGAGTTTAGGGCTGTTGTACATAGGGTCACTATGAGTCGCAGGCGACTCGACGTCATATAACAACAACAACAACAACAACAACAACATAGCTTTTCATACTTTTTCAATCTTTTTATACAAAAAAGATAATTCAAGGTGCTGGGCTTTATGAGGAGGAAAGTAGCATCAGAATTGGAGGAAGACTCATCGTCAACTTACTTTACACAGATGACAAAACCTTCTTTACTGAAACTGTGGAGATCCCAAAGCACTTGCTACAAAGATTGACTGTAGTCTTCAATATGGATTAAAGTTCAACATCAAGAAGACAAATATTCTCACCACTTAGCCAAGTGGCAGCACCATGATAGATGGAGATGAGATTGAGGTTGTTAACAATTACAGCTTGCTCTGCTCCACCATCTCTTGGTATTAGAAGCCAGAAAATTAAAAGATTTATTGTACTGGGAAAATCAGCCTTCAGGGACCTCTCCAGAGTACTAATAAGTACTAATAACTGTCTCAGTCTAGAGACTATGGTGCACATGATCCAGGCCATGGTCTTTAAAATCACTTGCTATGTCTCACTTGTTATGCCTGATAATGATTAATTAAGGATGTTAGAAGAATAACCGATGCCTTTGAGTTGTGTTGGAGAAGAGTCTTGAATATACCATAGACTGTCAAGGAAACAAAGAAGTTTATCTTTTAGAAAATAAAACCAAGTTTCTCCTTTGAGGCTAGGATTTTGAAACTCTGACTCCCATACTTTGGGCACATGACCAGGAGGGACTAGTCCTTGGATAAAGAAGGCAGGAGAGACAAGGCAGGATAGAAAGGTCATGGATGAGATTGAAACAGTAACTGAGTGAAATGAAAGTAGGTATGTCAGAGTCATTGGGATTGACTCAGGATCCAGTAGGCTTCAGAGCTGCTATACATATGGTTGCTATAAATTGCAGGTGACTTGATGGCACATAACAACAACACAACATAGCTTTTTATCATATTCTACTATTATCAATTTAATTTCATCTGGTTCTGGTGGGGCGTCAATTCTATAATTTCTTATTTGAGTCATTTGTGTCCTCTTTTTCTTTTCTTTCATTAAGTTTGTCACTGAGTTGTCTATCTTACTATCCCTTTCAAAAAACCAGCTTCTGGTTTTATTGATGGTTTCAATTGTTTTTCTGTTTTCTATCTCATTGATTTTGTCTTTTGTTCTAATAATTTCCTTTCTTCTAGAGGCTGTGGGGTTAGATTGTTGTTGTTGTTGTTTTCTATTTGTTAGAGCAGTTGCATTTGTTAATTAATTTTGCTTCTTATTCCTTTTTTATGTGTTTGCCTATTGCTATTAACCATTCCCTGAGAATACCTTAACTGTATCCCAAAGGTTTTGGCATGTTGTAACATTTGTTTCAAGGAACTTTTTTATTTCCTCTACAATCCAATCACGTTCTAGCAGGATGTTATTTAGCATCTGAATGGTTTTTTAAGCTTTATTTATTTTTTTGGCATTGATTTCTAGTTTTATGACACTGTGGTCTGAGAAGATACTTTATATTATTTCAATGTTTTTTAATTTGTTGAGACTTACCTTTGTTTCCTAATATGTGGTCAGTTCTGGAGCACCTACAATGTACACTTGAGAAGAAGGTAAATTGTCTTATAGTTGGGTGCAGTACCCTGAATACATCCACAAAGTCCAGTTAGCTGATTGCATAGTTTAAATCTTTTGCATCTTTGTTAAGTTTCTTTTGAGTTGACCTATCCATTGATCAGACTGGTGTCTCTCCTACCCCTACTGTAGTGCTGTCTATTTATTGTGTCAATTCTGTTAACCTTTCTTTTATATATTTTGCAGACCTTTGATTTAGTGCATTGATGTCAATCAAGATCATGTTTTCTTGGCCTGTCATGCCTTTAATAAATATATTTAATATATATTTAATATAGTTTCCATCCTTATTTTATGTGATGGATTTAAACCTAACGTCCATTTCATCAGAGAGTAGTATTGCCATTTCTGCTTTTTTGTGGGTACCATTTGCTTGGTATTTTCCACCACCCTTTGATTTTCAGTCTTTCTTTTTCTTTGTTTTTCAGTTATGTCTCTTGTAGACAGCACATTGTAAGTTTGTTTATTTTTTAATTTAAATCCATCCTGCTACTCTTTTTTCTCTTAATTGGTTCATTTAGTCCATTCAC
>NW_006399969.1:4430864-4432739 GCF_000299155.1 Elephantulus edwardii
TGAATAAGTGTTCCAGTTTCTCTGCAACCTCACCAGCATTTGTTGCTTGCTGTTCTGTTAAAATTTGGTATTCTTATTGGGGTGAGATGATATCTCATCGTTGTTTTGTGCCTTTTTTGTTTTATCTACATTGTTGTGAATATTTTTTTAGCTTCTTCTGGTTTTTGCTTGTACTATCCTGTAACTCTTCAAGTTTGTCTTTTATCCATTGGGAATATTAAATAATTTTTCTTTTAAATTCTGTGTCAGAAAGTCCCATCAGACTTTCTGGCTTCAGGAAATCCACTGATACTGTGTCACCCTTTGGGGCTGACATTTTGCTTTGCATTTGTGTAGTGTGTGGGATAGCTTGTTTTCTTTGAGACAGTGATATGTTCTTGATCTGAAGGCAATGCTCTAGAAGTCATCTGGGCAGCTACCCCACTTTTGTTTTTCCCTGAACTTCTGGCTCCAGGGAAATGTCAGTTCAGAGCCTATGAGAGCAGCCTCTTATCAGATCAACCTGTTCTGGATTAAAGGCAAGTTGATTGACTGGACTTGTAGGTGTGGAGTCAAATGGTGTAGGGCAGGCATGGGGATGGTGTGACCACAACGGTGGGTCATCCACTTGAAGGACCTCACTCAGACCTCAGCTTTCAGGGTATGCTCATGATTGGGGTCTCTATTCAAAAACCAGCTGTCCATCTTCCACCCAGTGGTTTTTACTCAGCAGTCCCTGACTAGCAGCCCTTATCGAGGTACCCTCACATAGTAGCCCCTGCCCAAGCAGAGTCCTGCATCCAGCAGGAACCAAGAAGACTCAGTCAAATTCCCACAAACCCACTTGCGTCTTTCTGGTCTGTAGTGTCCACAAAAGTTCAGTCAAACTCCTACTGGTCTGCTCTTTCCTGGATGGTTGGCATGGCTGAAAAGAGCTCAGCCAAATTCATACAAGTGGACTTGCCCTTGGGCACACTCCTCAACAGTGCTCAAGAAAACCCAGTGAGGATCCTACCGGCCTTTCCCAATTGTGCGTGGTCAGTGGGGGCACAGAAAAAGTCTGTCAAATTCCAACAGACCCAGTGGGTCTTATTGGGGCTTACTAGAACTCAGCCAGTATCTGCCAACCTTTCTCCTGCCAGATCTGTCCCACAGCAGCTTGTTGGTGACTTCCAGTTATGGCAAGGTGTGGAGTGGCTTTGTGTTTCTGTAGCTCTAAAACAAATTGTTCCAATAAAAGCTCTGATACAAAATCCTACTGTCCACGTCGCGTGGTGTTGGTTGGTCTTTGTGCAGTGTGTGAAAGACTAGTGTCCCAGGGATGTTGCCGCGGAGCAGGGCTGTGAGGTTGCCAGGGGCGCTGGGTTGGCAGTCTGTTCAGAGATGTTAAGCTGCCAAGTCACCCAGCCTCAGCACATCAGACAGCCTGCGCCACTGCTCTGCGACCATGCCACTGCTCTGAATCGTATATTATAACGATTGTCATTTCTCTAATGTCCATAGAGTTTCCAAACGCATATTGTTTAGGAGATGAAAGCAATCCTGCTTCCAACTCTGTCTTAATCTGGGAGTTCCACCAACACTGTCCACTATGAGTCAGCATTATGGCATTTGACACACCAGTGTCAAAGTGTTCATGATCACAGCAATCCCAAATTATCCCAGTACAGAAAAATGACATATAGAACAATGAAATAGAACTGAAAGCTCAGAAATAATCCAATAATCAATTGATGTTCTACAACAGTGTCAAGTCAATTTAATGAGCAAAGAATATTTAAAAGATGATGCTGGGAAAATTGGATATATGGACATGAAGGGAAAAAATTGCTAGACTTAATAACTGTGAATTTTCCCTGGCTATCCATATAGATACATATTTTATCTATAAATATT
>NW_006399969.1:4440185-4443212 GCF_000299155.1 Elephantulus edwardii
TAGAATTTTTTGTAGAATTGGTCTTGTTTTCACAAATTCTTTTAGCTCCCATTTTCTGCAAATGACCTAAATTCTCCTTCATATTTGATGGACAGCTTTGCTGGGTACAGGATCTTCAGCTGGTAATTGTTTTCTTTCAACCTTCTGCATATGTATACTTCCATTGTCTTACTGCTCACATGGTTTATGGTGAACAATCAGAACTTAGTCTAATTCTTTCATTGTACGTAAATTTTTGTTTTTCCACATGCTACTTTTAGCATTCTATCCTTAACTTTGATTTTGAAGAATTTGACTATGAGCTATATTCATGTTTTGCTTTTGGAGTCTAGTCTGTTTTGGGTCCTCTGAACTTCTTAAAAGTTTTCTTCTAGTACCTTTCCCCTAATTTCTCAGTGTTTTCCTTGTCCCATTGTGTTCTAGGATTCTAATCATATGTGTCTTGTTTCTTTTGATGTCATCTCCCATGATTCTAATGTTTTTTTTCACCTATCATCCCTCATTTTCCTTCTAGTATATTTCCATTGAGGTTCTTATCTTCAAGTGCACTGAATGAATCGCTGTTCCATATCTTCTGTTCTGCCTTTTTTACTCCTCCAGAATATTGGAAATATCTACTATTTTGGTTTCAGTATTCTGGATTGTGTTTTCATGTATTTCTGTTCACTCCACTACATTATTGGCTAAACCCAATCTATCTTTTGTTGATATTATAATTTCTTTCTTCTATCTTTTCATCAATACTTCAATTCTTTCTTCCATCTTTTGAAATTTCTTCAGTAGCTCTTCAAATAGCTTCACTTTAATGTATTTTTTTTTTCTGGTTGCCTGTATCTATGATAGTCTCTTTATTTATAGAGTTTATTCTTTCTTTTATCATTTTTTGTGTCTTCTTCTGTTGCTGTTCATGTGACTATATCAATATATTTCTTCTGTATCTCTGTTTTTGAATATTCATTGGGTTTGCATTATGCTCTGCTTTATTAGTAGAAGGCTTATTTTGTTTTTAGTTTTTGTTTTTCACAATGTTGGAAGCTGCCTGCTGCCTTCTTGGCATTATGTGAAGTTTTTTCTGGGTATGTATTAAGCCATTTCAATTTTATCTGGGTTGGTCATTCAGAGTACTTAATATTTACATTATTATCTGTTAGCTTCAGACTTAAAGTGCTTTCTAAACAAGGGAGAGAATCTCACTATGCCAGAAGTCCTTTCTGGACCTGTTAAGTGGAAAAGTTTTCCTTTCCTGAGATTCTTCAACTTTTCTTTGGACTGCTATGCAGCATTACAGGACTCTCACCTGACTGCTGCTCATCTCTTCTAAACTTCGGGATTGTCCTTGATGGATTTGAGATGCGTAGGTGCCAGAAATCACCCTCCCCCAGCCAGCAGCTGAACTCTCTCTTTGTGATTTCAGGTCAAGGAGACAAGGCCTCACTTGATTCCAGCCTCCCTCTCAGTTTTCAAATATCCTCTCAGTTCTCATGTATAGTTTGGTGGTGGGAATCTCCCCAGCCACTGTCTTCCTTTCTAAAGTTACAGTCTTTATGGAGCTCCTTGGTCTGTGGAGGCCAGGTTCCTCAATTCTCTTCTATACTCTCTGTGGCAGCTCATGGGAAAGGTTCTTGTCTTCAATCTTGTGATAGGTGAGGGAAATATCGTGTTAAGATCCTACATATTAGTAATTGGATACCTGTGTTAGTGAGCATGTGAGAAGCAATGACAGATAGAATAAGCCAGCAAAATTGGCCCAGCAGACTCCTGAGGAGAGGCCTCCATGGGGTTAGGATTCAGCTTTACATCAACAGGCTATGTTCAGAGGATCCCATACTTGTGTCTTAGCCCCCATTTTATTTCTCAACATACAGAGGATCAATGTAGTACAGGAAGATCTTGGATTGATAGATTGGCATAGTGACTGTATTAAGGAATTAAGTGTGTCAGAGATGGAGAGTGTTTGATTATCCACCTATTCTAGGTTTGCCTTTGTCTTCACTCATTTTTATAAGTGCTTATTATTTGATTTTTAAAAAAAAAATTCCCTGCTCCCAGGTTTCTTCTCCCTGGAACCATATTTGAATGATTCTACCTGTGTGTAAATATTTCCTTAACATTTTTTCCTTATCAATTTTATTTCATGTTGGTTTAACTTACAAAGTTTGTACACCTTGTTCCTTAGCATTTTTAATGTTATTATTTTTTTGCAATATTTGGTTTGGTAGACAATAAGGAAGTTGAATGACTGCTTCAGTCACAAAGTCATTTATCTTCTGGACCGTAGTGATTTCCCCATCCCCAGGGATTGAACCAGAGGTCTTGAGTCTGAACACCAAGGCAGAGCTACAGATCGTCTCTGATATTTCGATCAGATCACCCCTCTGTTAATCTCTTTCTCTGACTCCACTGACAGGACCCCAGGAACCACAGGTCCAGTCTATCCTGAATTATAAGTGCATGGTGGAAGAGGAGAGAACAGGGATCCCAGGAAGCAGTCAGAAGGATCCCTGGGCCTGTATAAGTGTTGTGGATTAATACACTGATTGATATCACCCTCCCTTGGGTGCTCAGTAATGTCATTCCCCTTTACAGCTAACACTAGAGCTGAGGCCAGCTGGCTCTAAGAACCAGACCTGAAGTAATCTTGGTCGAGGCCAGGCTCATTATCAAAGATCTTACGATTGAATCTACTCTGCCCAGGTAAACTTCCTGTGATCTTAGATTTTGGATACCATCATATTCCTGCTTTATTTCTGACAGACTTCAGGAGGTTAAAATCACTGATGGACCCGCTTCCATAAAGGACATAATTTTGTTATTCTATTGTGTGATAAAATAATATAGAATATGTTCTTAGCCACTCTTCACATTAACATAATTTTACCACTAAGGAAGGGGCCTTTTTCTCTACATTTTACAGGAGTGTGAAATAATATCCGAGGCATCTGAATTACACACTGAGGTGGTTCTTAAGTCAAGGACCAAATTGTTGTTGCTGTTGTTATGTGCCATCGAGTCGTTTCCGACTCATAG
>NW_006399969.1:4443312-4447117 GCF_000299155.1 Elephantulus edwardii
TAGATAGGAAAAATATAAGCAACCTAAATAAAAAGTGTTAAGGATTTGTACAAACATTTTACCAAGGAGGATTGGAAAAAAACCAGGAAATATGCTCAAAATCATTAGCCATTTTGCAGGTGCTACTGAAAAATGACCCCACATAAAAGAGTTGACAATCATGCCCCTGGGGAGAAAAGACTAGTCTAGAGTTATTTGTCTCACTTCCCTTCGGCCTGTTTCCCTGTGGTTTCACATAGCTGCTCCCACAACCAAGGTCTGCCCTACAATAACAGTAAGCTTTGTCCTCTAGATAGACTTCCTGAATGGTCAGGTATTTCTCCAGCCAGGCCGGGAGACTGAAATAACACCATATGAGAGATGAAGTTCTTTGTCCTGAGAACCTTCTCTGTGGGTGCAAACAAATAAGACTTGACTTAGGAGAAAGAATCGAAGAATTACACACTCAAGACTTTTCATTAGTCCTAGTAGACTAGACTCTGTCACCTTCTCTGTGTTCTCAAGTGAGACAGGGTTCACCTCATCCCTTTAGTTTTTGCTCAGTTATTTTCTTTCCTCCTCCTACGAATCTTCTTTGACAAAATGCTTCTTAGCATTTTCCCAGAAATAAGTGTCTAATGTGTAGAGATGGCAGTAGTAGCCATGATTAAATATCTCCTTAAAAAATGAATGGAAGTTCATATGATGCCCCCAAGCAGTATTTCCTACTACAAAGGCCTGTTCTCCAGACTCTGCAGCAGTTACGTCAGTGTTAGTCCATCTCCTCTCCATGCCTTTCTTGGGTTAAGACCATCTATTTACTCTTTTAGACAAGTCTGATTTTCTCACACCTCTTCTTTGGAGTTCTGGTGGAGGGACCTTCCTCCCTACACCAGAACTCCACACAGAAAGGCCCCATGTCAGTGATGTCTACCCCAGAAACTTACATCCATTCTTCAGTGTGGCATTAATATTAAGTGTTGAAATAATAAGAATCAAAGAGTCAATGTAATTGAAGGTGAGGCTTGCAGCAAGTTTGAAAGAAGAATAATTGGAATTGTTCTCACCTTGTTGTTGTTGTGTATTGTAGAGTTGGAACCGACCCATAGTTGACTCTTGGGCAGGTTTTCTGATGCAGTTAATTGCATGGGAGGAGATTGCCCATCTTCCTCCCACAGAGAGGCTGGTGTCTTCAAACTGCATTCTATTGGGATTGCAGTGCAGCTTATTGGCACTAGGCCACTAGAGCTCCCTAGAGCTCTATATCACTGTTGTTGCTGTTGTCCTTTATTGTCCTCAAGTCAAGGTCAACTCATAGCAACCCTATGAACTAAAGACCTAATGCCTTTCCATAGCTATCACTGTTTATCCAAGTTCACAGAGTTTCCAGAGGCATGTGATTTAGGAAGTGGCTACCACTCGGGCTTCCCAACCTGTTTTACAACTAGAAACTCCACCAAACACTGTCCACAATGGGAAACCATTATGTTATTTGATATCTCCATGGCACAAGATTCAGCATCACAGCAAACCCAGATTACCTCATACAGCATATTGACAAAGAGTGAGGTGCAAAGTGGAAGAATATTCCTCTAGATATAATAGCGCTTGTCTCATTTAGCAGTGGTTAAGTGTTGTGGAGTCAAATCTGACTCAGAGTAAGCTTTGGGATAGAAGGTGATATTTGACCAGAAACCAGCAGAGGGCACTGTGAGATAGGCTTTGGCATGACTGTAAAACAAACTCACAGCAGGTGGTGCTCAACCATTCATAGGCCATTGGCCAAGCAGGTGTTCTCAGTGGAGACTCAGCCACTGTGTCTTCTCTGAGTCTTACAGGGTCTGTTGCACACAGGCCTGTGTGGTCCCTGCAGCTGCTCTCCCTGGACTCCACCCAGGGCAACTAGAGCATCACAACCAGTTTGCTTGTCCATAGACCACACTCAGTGTAGAACTAGAGCTGTGTGAGAGGGCTTGAGACAGGAACTGGGTGAGCCTTGATTTGTCTGGGAAACTTCTCCTACCTAAACCATATGGATGGGATAAGAGAGGCCTGCTCTAGACCCAGGATCTCACTAGGATAGTGTCCACCACCACCTGGACCCCTCTTTTCCTTCTGCTCCTCTCCCACTTCACAGGCCTCAAATCTCTAGGAGCAGAGACCCAGACTGTGGCAGTCCCTTCATTTCAGAAGCCAAGAAATGAAATGTTTATCCTCTCTCCTTTCGCCAACAATGTCTGCATTTGCAGGATTCCTATCCTAGTCTGTGCTGACTCAGCAGATCTCTGCATCATTCTCCCTAGAAGACATTCTATGGCCAACAGACATATGAAAAAATGCTCAAAATCACTGGCAATCAGAGAGATGCAAATCAAAACCAAAATGAGATACCATCTCCCCCCAGTAGTAGTAGCAAATTTTAACAGGATAGCAGGCAATACAAGCTGGAGAGGGTATGGAGAGATAATAACTTTCACACACTGTTGGTTGGTGTATAAAATTATATAAGCACTCTGGAAAGTAGTTTGGTCTTTCCACAAAAGCTGAACATAGACATTCAATATGACCTAGCTATTGGACTCTTTGGAATATATCCCAAGAAAAAAGACTGAGACACAAACAGATATATATATACCAATGTTCATAGCACCATTATTCACTATCACAAGAACATGGAAATTGCCCAAATGTCCAACCACAATCAAATGGATTGAGACATTACGTGCACACAATTGAATACTATGCAGCACTCAGGAGCAACGATTTCAACAATTGCTACATAACTTGGGAGGGACTGGAGAGTATTATGCTCAGTGAACTAACTCAGACTCATAAAGACATATACTGTATGAGTATCTAGTATGAGATTATTGTTGTAGAAATAGATAACTAGTAAAATGTGTATGAGGATCCAAGGTCAGGAGGGTGGGAGCAAAGGAGTGAAGATGGGTAGGGGGAAATCATAGGGTTGCACAATTTGATGGATGGTGGGAGGAGTGGGTAAAGGAAATGGGAAAGATCCAGCAGGGATCAGGAAAGATAGAACAATGGTAGGCACAGTTCAATGGTGATTAATTTTATAAAATATAATGAATCTGAATGATTGTATGAAATACATTGTGAATGAAGGATAGTGTGGAACACACTGTGTATAAACTTTGTAAGCAAATTAATATAAATTAATTAAAAAAAACCACAAACGTTTATCTGAGATGGTATTGTCAAATGTTTTTGCCCTGTTTGTAGGTTTTCTTTTCACCTTATTGGAAAAAGGTTTTGGTGCACATAGGAACTCAATCCTTAAGAGGTCTCACTCTTCAATGTTATCCTCTCTTGGTGGTGCATTTTTATCTGTTTTTGCCAGCCTCTTTATACCATATACAACTTATAGCATAAACTAAGTCTTTTAAGTCTGGTCCCATTTTGTCTCATATGATCTTTATAATTTTGTGCTTTAGTCGTAGGTCTTTGATCCATTTGAAGTTGATTTTTTTTTTTTTTGGTATGGTGTGAAACGTGCATCCTGCTTTGCCTTTCTGCAGGTTCAGTGTTGCCAGCACCATTTCCCTATTTGATAGACTTTGCTTCCTTGTCAAACACCAGGTGACTGTAGATAGATTATTTAATTTCCGGGTTCCTGATTTTGTTCCGTTGGTCTACGTGTCCATCATTGTACTAGTATCATGCTGTTTTGGTTATTACAACTGTGTAATGGATTTCAAGATCTTTAAGTGTTATGCCTCCCACTTAATTCTTGTTTTTCAAAAGTGCTTTGCTTATTCAAGATCTCTTTCCAAAATAAACTTGATAATTGCCTTTTTTATCT
>NW_006399969.1:4447217-4448182 GCF_000299155.1 Elephantulus edwardii
TCCCTCTCCAAGGACCCGTCCCTCCTGGCAACATGTCCAAAGTATGACACCATTCTTGTCTCAACTACATGTGAGAGACTTTTCTCATCATTTAACTGCTGCACATGAAGAACATGACAGTTTATAGAATCATCTACCTCTTTCAATGACAAAATGTGTTTTATCATACTGCCCATTACAGCTGTCTCCTTAAAAAACTGAAATAAGGAACATTTGTCATCGATCCGAAGGGACATTTCCCGTGACAATCTCATGAAGATATTTAAGGAAGAGCTGGTTTATTGAGGGCCAGCTCAAACATACTCCCTCTAGGAGCTTTGAGAAAATCCCTAACATAGGTCCCTTTCTAAAGTTGAACTGTGGACTAGGAAGCCACATTGTAAGGGAATAAAAAGTTAATTCCCAGGAATACCATGCCTGGATAGCAGGAACCACTACTGGGTCACATCAGAATTTCATGTCGGTGATCCCAGAAGCCACCCGGAGGAAAAGGATGACCTACCTCCTTCTGTGTTGTCCCCAGTAATCCTCATCTCTGGGACACCTCAGATATGGCCACTGCCATCTCCCTACTCCTTCCTTTCCTGGGACTTGAAAAAGACCAGAGGATATGTAGCTCTGCCTTGCTATGCAGACTCAAGAGTCCTGGTTGAGGTCCTGGACACCTGGAGGTGATTACTGCCCAGATGATTAATGACTTTATGAATGGAGCGGTCTTTCAATTTTCTGATCCTTAGGTGTAATCCATGGTGAGTTGTGCTGCTAACCTAAACATGGAGCCTCACTAGTAGCTTCACTTCAACATCTACACTGTGAGAGAAAGATGAGCCATCTCTTCTCTTGTGATTTATAGCCTCAGAAAACTTAATGGAGATTCGGTGATGTGGCAGTTCCGACTTGAGGACAGTAAGTCTAAATCGACTAAGTAATTTTTGCCAGGGAGTTGGAATTGACCCAGAGCTGTC
>NW_006399969.1:4448282-4448756 GCF_000299155.1 Elephantulus edwardii
CCCTTGGGGTTTTTTGTGTATACTATCATATAGGTTGCGTACAGTGACAGTTTTACCACCTCTTTGCCTTAGACGCGTCTTATTTCCTTCTCTTGTTGTATTGCCATAGCAAGTATTTCCAGTACAGTATTGAAGAGGAATGGAGAAAGTGTTCATTGTTACCTGGTCCCTGTTCTCAAGGGGAATGCTTTTAGTCTTTCTCCATTGAGAATGAGGTTAGCTTTTGGGTTTGCATATATATGTTTCACTATTTAAATATTTAATATTAATATTTAATAATTATAATGTTGAAGAAGTTCTCTTATATTCCTATTTTTCTGAGTATTTTAATTAGGAAAAGATATCAAAGGTATTTTGTGCATTAATTGACAGGATCATGTGGTTCTTGTTCTTTACTTTGTTGTGATGAATTACATTGTTTTTCTTATGTTGAACCATACTTGCATACTTGTTATCAATCCCAGTTGATCATGA
>NW_006399969.1:4453350-4455195 GCF_000299155.1 Elephantulus edwardii
TTTAGGGTCATGACATCACAGGTCCCCTGGAACCAAAGGCCACCACCCCTAGCTCCAGTCCCAACTCCTCCCTGTATAAAGTTTCTGTGATGAGATTTGGGCACATCAGGAGAGGTGATTGTTTTGCATGAAGAGCCCTCCCTCCTTTGGCTGTTGCAGGGGATAAGAAGGACTGGAGGAGCATAGGCTCAGCTGAGGGTCATACGATTCAGAGTTGTGTAGGGGTTTCCACTATGGCCTGGGTTCCTCTCCTCCTTACCCTCCTCATTCACTGCAGAGGTAAGTGCAAGCCAGGTATTGGGGCTGGAGATGGAAAGACCAGGGAGCCCTGTGTCTCTCTGCCTCTGAACCTGCCTTTCTAGCCCCATGTCTCTCCTGACTTTTAGGGTCTTTGGCTCAGCCTGTCCTAACTCAGCCATCAGCAATGTCCGGGTCTGTGGGGCAGACAGTCACCATCTCCTGCACTGGAAGCAGCAGTAATGTTGGACGTGGATATCCATACTGGTTCCAGCAGTTCCCTGGCAGTGTCCCCAGACTCCTCATCTATGATGCTGATAAGAGACCTTCAGGTATTCAAGACCGATTCTCAGGCTCCAGGTCAGGGAACACAGCCTTCTTGAGCATCTCTGGGCTCCAGTCTGAGGATGAGGGTAATTATTATTGCTTTGCCTGGGACAACAGCAATAATGCTAACACAGTGCTCCAGGCCAGTGGGGAAGTGAGACAAAAACAGTGAGCCGTTCTCTTATGCATTGCTGGTCAGGACACCCCCTCTCTCTTGAATGGCTCAAAGGTAACAGTTGAGATCAACTTCAAGGAATGCATTTCTGTTTCCCTATCTCAGTTCCAATATCCTTTGCGGAAACTAATTTTGTGATATTTAGAAATGGAAAGAAATTACACTCAAGTCTAGGACCTGACTTCCGAGGGAGTCTATGATATGGTCAGGGCAGAACCAAAAATGTAGAATCCATCAATATCCCACTGAAGTAAAAACTGATTTAGAAGTCTATCCAATTATATAATTTACTAAGTCCCAACTATATGACCACCAACAATCTAGGTATTCAGATCCGGTGTATATAAGATGGGGGAAAAGACATATTTTCTTTAACCTCACAATGGAATTAAAGAAGTAAGAGAGAAAAAATATATATCTATACCAATGAAAATTAGCATAAAACATTGTGGGATAGGTAGAAATTTGTATTTGAAAACTAATTTTTTTATTTAAATACTTTTTTCAATTAGGATCATCCCCTGGAGGCTTGCTGACAATAGGCAATCAACCTAGGGCTATATATTTATATATAAGTACATTTATTTGGAAAATCAAAAGGGACGAACTCATTCAGCATTTCTTAAGCTCAAGGAACTGAAGAACAAATTCAAACCTCGAGTTACTATGATCAAGGATGCTTTAGGCAGAATGTTAAAGGATTCAGCAAGTATTAAAAGAAGGTGGAAAGAATATACTAAATCACTGTATCAAAAGGAACTGGCAGACACAGAAGAATTTAATAAAATAACATATGAGCAAGAGTCTATGGCTATGAAGGAAGAAGTTCAAGCTGCTTTGAAGACAACAGCAAAAAATAGGGCTCACAAATAGATGGTATACCAACTGACAAATTTCAGCTCACAGATGCTGCCCTTGTTGTGCTCACCAAGTTGTGCCAAGAAATCTGGAGAACAACCACTTGGCCAACTGACTAAAAGAGATATCTATTTATTCCCATTCCTAAGAAGGGTGACCCAACAGAGTGTGGAAACTATAGAACAATATCATTGATTTCACATGCAAGCAAGATTCTACTGAAGATTATCCAAAAACAACTGGAACAG
>NW_006399969.1:4456260-4461647 GCF_000299155.1 Elephantulus edwardii
CAGCGCAAGAGGGGAAGACACTCTTTGAGGTGAATTGATTCAGTGACTGGAGTAATCGGGATGGGTGTGTCAGAGGTAGTGCATTTGGCACAGGATAGAGCAGGGTTTAGGGCTGTTGTACATAGGGTTGCTGTGAGTCACAAGCAACTCGACGGCACATAACAACAATAAGAACATATATGTATATGCATAAATATATTTATATATGTATATGACATACTTTGGGCATTTTGCAAGGACATTTATATATGGTCAAATATATATTTATATATCACATACTTTGGATATTTTTCCAGTCTTTGGAGAGGGACATCATGCATGAGAGGGTTTGAGGGACAGCACAGAAGAGGAAGAACCTCGATGAGATGGATTGAGTCAATGGCTGGGGTAACGGAGGCAGGTGTGTCACAGACAGTGAGACAGGCACAGGATTGAGCCTGTAGGTCTCTATGAGTCACAGGCAACTGGATGGCACATAACAATGACAACATATATTTATATATGTGTATAAAAACCCTCATTACTGGATCAATATGCAAAATCATCATAGATGCAAAAAAGGACTGAAATTGCCCATGATTTCATCTTCCTTAATACCTGTGGTAGCAGTAATCAAGAAATCAAAAGACATATAGACAAGGAGCTAAAGAGTAATGAGGTAGTATAAAGACTAAGGTGTAGGTCTGATCCACAGTTGTCATATTCAATAGCTTACTGTGCATCTGGAAGTTGAAAAATGACTAAGGGTGATGGAAGAAGAACTGATGTCTTGGAATTGTAGTATTGGAGAAGAGTACTGAGTATCCCGTGGACTGCCAAATGACCAAACAACCCTGTCTAGGAGGAGGTCCAACCAAGTGGCTCATTACAGCAAAGATGATGAAACTTTCTATTACATTTGTTGGGCACTTTACAGAAGAGTCCAGTGCTAGGGGAAAAAAGCTTTTCCTTGGTAAAGGAAGACAGTAAAAAGAAGAGATGAAATCTTCAAGAATATGGAATGACACAAAAATTTTGACAGAGAATTTGACCATATTGGAGTTCAAGATGATAATGCAGGGTATAGCACAGTTCAGATTTGTTGTTGTTACTGTTATGTGCCATTGAGTTGCCTGCAACGCATAGTGACCCTATGTACAACAGCTCTGAACCCTGCTCTGTCTTGAGCCAATTTCATTGTCTCTGACACACCTACCCCCATTACCCCAGTTACTGAGTCACTTAATTTCATCCAGAGACTTTGTCTCTTGCTCTATTTCTCCACCTTTCTAAGCATAATGAACCTTTCCAAGGACCGGACCCTCTTGGGAACATGCCAAAAGTATGTCAAACAGACCTTCAAAATTCTTGTTTCCAAGGAGCAGTCTGGTTTCACCCTCTCCAGGAGAGACCTCTTTGTTCTTCTAGCAGTCCATGGTATAGTAAATACTCTTCTCCAGCACTACTATTCAAAGACATCTATTCTTTACAGGGTCAATATAAGTTGCAATTGATTCAAAGGCCTCTTATAACAAATATAAAAATAGATATCTAGTTATGGCTATATCTATATATATGCAGGAGAAGAATGGACAATCTATTAGGACTGCAGAACCTTCTCCTTCCTCTCGCAGAATGGCTACTGAGAGAATCCAATAACAGAAAACAGCAGCCCTGCTTTTTCTCTCTGTGACACTACCCTACCCCCATTTCCCCAGAAATAGTTATCTGAGACCCCAAACCACTTCCCTATCTTGAAGAAAGTATCTGTATACATCCCCTTCCCCAGTTCCCATGTAAGAAAGTATAAAATACCCCTCTAACTCTTAGTGGGGGCTGGTCTTCTGCTTGAGGACCAGCCCAGCAGTTTTTCCTTAATAAACCATCTTTCTTTGCCTGCATTAGGTTCTGTCCTTCCTTGGCGACCTAATCTTTTTTGAATTTTTTTTCTTGGCAATATACTCTTGTGCAGTTAACTACCTCTGAAAACATGCAGGTTAGTAAGCTATGGGTTGATTCTGACTTGATGGCAAACAACAAAAACAACAATGATATAGTTATAAATTTTCATGCACCCAGACTAAATTATTAGTTCTTAATGGGAAAGATAGATTTCGATCATTCTTTCATTTGTACAGTTTGAGAGTGTTCAGAGATTTCATCTGGTCTCCATCTTCCATAAAACTAAAGATACATAAAGACTTTTATGGAGTAAAGCCATTAACTTTGTGATTTAGAACTGCAGGGATCTATCTACAGCTTCTGGTTCACCTTTAAGCTCGAGGATGAGTCTAATTCTCATGGTTATGTTGAATTTTAACAGAATGCTTCTCAAAACTCCAGTTCTATGAGAAAATGTGATAAGGATATTCCCTCCACTTCTCCTTTCTAACCAGCCTCCCCCTGTCCTTTTCTATGACCAAGATGAGCTAAGGTTTGATTTCTAATAACATTTATGCTAGCAGTACCGAAGGTATTGATTCTTTTGACTCACATTGTATGTATTGGTCAATGACAATGACTGATTTCATCACTGATTTCTCAATGTAAATACAATCAGTTTGCCTTTAGATTAAAAAAACTTGCCATGGATGCTGGATGAGAATAACGTGAACGAAGTTCATCTTAAATCATGTAGGAGGTCCAAGTGTCTTATGTTTGTTAACCAAATGTCCTTACTGGTGCATTAAACTTGGTGACCATCCTAAAACTCTAAACAACATGAAAGCTCAGCATCTGTCTTTTATCGGAGGTTACACTTCCAAAGAGATCCAGAATCTCCAGGAATTGCATAATTCCTTCCTTTAGATGCTTTTCCTCAGTTTCACCACCTTCTTGTCTATCCACTGTAGTCTCCTGACTCTTATCATTTTCTTTCTCTCATTCCTTGAAAGCATTGGCAAAAAAAATAAGGCCCCAAGTATTGATGGGATACCAATTGGCATGTTTCAACTGACAATGCAATCTTGTGCACTCTTACCAGGTTGTACCAGATAATTCGGAGGACAGCTGCCTGGCTGACTGACTGGAGGAGATCCATATTTGTTCCCATTCCCAAGAAAGGTGATCCAAGAGGATGTGGAAGTTATAAAACAATGTTATTAATATCACATGCAAAGAATATACTGCTGAAAACAAAAACATGGCTAGAATAGTACACTGACAAGCAATTTCAAGTGAGGTTTAGAAGAGGCTGATGTCAGATGGCTGAAAGCAGAGAATACCAAAATAATATCTATCTATGGTTTACTTACTATGCAAAGGTGTTTGTCTTGGGTCATAACAAACTAAAATTGAGAAGAATGGAAATTCAGAACACTTAATTATACTCATTCAATTTGGATTGAAGCTCACTATCAAGAAAACAAAAATTCTCACCTTGGGGCCAATTGACAGCACCATGATAGATGGAGAAAAGACAGATTTTTAACAGCTTCAGCTTGCTTGGTTCCACAATCAATACTGTTGGTGGTACCAACAGCCAGGAAATCAAAAGATTAATTGCACTGGGAAAATCTGATCTGGCAAGAGTACTTAGAAATAACAATATCAGTCTCAAGACTAAGGTGCACTTAATCCAGGCCATCATCTTCACAGTTACTTGCTATGCATCAGAGAACTGGACAGTGACTAAAGATGACAGAAGAAGAATGGATGCCTTCAAGTTGTGGTGCTGGAGAAGAGCCAAGAACATACCATGGACTGCCAAGAGGTCAAACAGGTCTGTCTTGGAGATGGTGAAACTAATTTTCTTTGTGGAGGCAAAGATTCTGCAGCTCTGTCTCACATACTTTGAGCTTGTGGAAGGATCAGTCCTTGGAAAAACACATCTTTCTTGAAAGGGTGGAGGGAGAGTGAAGGGTAGAAGGACAGTGAAGAATAAGAAGACCCTGGATGAGAGGGATTGACACAGTAACTGGAATAATGAGAGTTAGTGTGTCAGTGTCAGTAAGACTGGTCACGATAGGGCAGGCTTCAGAGCTGTTGTACCTAGAGTCCCTATGGGCCACAAGTGACTCAATGGCAAAGAACAACAGCAGCAATCCAATCTATACCTAGACCAAACAACTATTGTTTGAACAGAACAAGGAAATACTGCATGGTTTACAATTAGGAAGGGTGTGCACCAGGGATCTATCTTTTCTCCATTCCTCTTCAGTGAATCCTGAGCAGATAATTCCTGAAGTAGGATTCTATAATAGGAATATGACATCTAGATCAGAGGAGACTCATTAACAATCTGTGTTATGTGCTTGCTGAAAATGAAGAGGACTTGAAATGCTTGATGCAGAAGTTCAAGGACTACAGTCTTTATTATGGATTACATCTCAACATCAAGAAAGCAAAAGTCCTCACCACTGGGCCAATAGGAAACATCAAGATAGGATTTTGAAGCTTCCTCTTACATACTTTGGGCACGTGGCCAGAAAGGATCAGTCTTTGGAGAAGGACATCATGCTTGGAAGGGTGGAAGGATAGTGCAGGAGAGGAAGACCCTGGATGAGATGGATTGACATGGTAACTGGGGAAATGGGATTAGATGTGTCAGAGTCAGTGAAACTGGCTTAGGATAGGGTACAGTTCATAACTATTGTTCTTAGTAGGGTCACTATGAGTCCTGGGTAACTTGATGGCACATAACAATGACACAAAGGTGGGGCTTGTGTCTCATTTCAATCATCTTCCTTTAACACAATAATTACTTCAGCATAAAACAAACGGTCAATGACTGACTAGGAAAGACATCTAAATTATAAGCCTTAGATACCCAGAGAATATCCCCTGGCTTTCCTAGCCATCACCCTCATGCTTGAATAACCAGATTTCCCCTTACAATCATAAGAACTGTATTCATGAAAGCTTGCAATTCAACAATTTCATTCCTCATGCCTTAATCTATCCCATTTTAAATAGCCGAATTTCTAATCTGCCTGTTCTTATCAAATCAGTAATCTGAAGAAACAATCATGTTCCTTTCTCTGAAGAATCTTCTGTTATAGTTAGAAAATTTAACATCTGCATCTATAAGCAAATTTCAATCACGAACACACCATCAGGTTGCAGCAATCAACACTAGTTCATAGTATGACACATCTTAGCTTCCTCTACTTGGGTTCTGGTCAACTCATCTCCAGTCATCAGTTGGTAGGTCCAGATGGGCATCAGCCACAAACTAAAGAGTTCATACTTCTTTCTGTGTTTCAGACCAACTGGCTTCTTCATTCAGTCTCAGCTCCCGCACGGGGCCAAGTCAACAAGATGAGGGTCCTCATGACTTTTGTTCTTATCTATACATGAACACATGGATGCTCAGTCAATGGTGTTCACTAAATATGTTCAAACTAAGCTTATCTTTTATTTCTGGATGACTCCAAATGTAAATAAAAAAATCCAAGATGAATCACTGT
>NW_006399969.1:4461747-4462441 GCF_000299155.1 Elephantulus edwardii
TTTATTAATTAAAATAAAAGTTTACAGAGACTTTGGACTTCCATTCATTCATTGTTGTACATTTCTCCCTGCCCACACCTGCCCCCAAGTGATTCTTCTCTTTGAAAAGTAAAAGAAAAAGTCTTTAATTGTTATACAATCCTTGCCCCCAAGTCCCTCCACTATGCAGCCTTCATTCTGACTTCTGTCATGACAATAATACCTAATTATATATCCCTTTTAAACAGTTCTCTCCCTAATCTGTTTCAATGTGGTATATATTATTTATCCCTTCCTTCTCAGTCTTCCCACAACCCCAATGTCACTCCCGTTTTACAGCAGTGGCACAATGCAGTGTCTGTCCTTTTGTGAATGGGATATTTCACTCATTACATTTGGAATGGAAAGAAGCCCGAAAAAGCAAAGCACTCCTTAAAAATAGAATAAAGGTAGGAGGCATCTCTTTCCCTGATTTCAAATCCTACTACACTGCCGTGGTGGACAAGACAGTGTGGTACTGGTACAATGACAGACACACATAGATCAATGGAATAGAATTGAGACTCCAGAAATCAGCCTATCTACCTAGGTCAACTGATTTTTGACAAGGAGATGAAATCAGTTAAGTGGGGAAACAACAGCCTTTTTTAACCAATGGTGTTGGCAGAATTGGAAAACTATCTGTAGAAAACTCAATCAAGGTCCACACCTCACT
>NW_006399969.1:4463316-4464374 GCF_000299155.1 Elephantulus edwardii
TGTTTATTGCAGCTTTGTACACAATAGCAAAGGAAACAATCTAAGTGCCCTATGAACAAATGAATGGATAGAGAAGTTCTGGTATATTCACACAATGGAGTACTATGCTGCATTGGGGAAAAAAAAGGAACTCATGAAATATTAAACTTTGTTCTATCCTGAGCCATCCTCACACTTCCTGACACAAATGCAAGCCTCCTCAGGGTACTAGATAAGCTTAGTCTTCCCCCGGGCTAAGAACTCTGCCCTCCAGTTCTATTGCTTTCAACAAGCATTTTTCCAGAGAAAATCTTCGTCTTTTAGTATTTCAGTCATAGAGACTAAGTTTGTATACTTTCTCTGCATGTAATATACCATCATTATAACATACAAAATTAATTTATAGACTATATCTTAACATTACAACACAAAGGAAACATCCTTATCCATAAAATACATACAAATAAACATATAACACATATAATCTTAAACCATTTACTGTATCTTGTCTTCACTTTTCTGGTCTCTGGCATTTAATTGGAGAAAGTTATTCCTTTGTCCTGAGTCTCTCCCAAGGTATTTATGCAATATTAGATTTCCCTCACTGCATGATCCATTTATTCATTATTTTATTCTCAGTATTATTTCTCTTTCCTCCCATTTGTCTTTTATTTTTACCAAAAATTTTTCCACTTGGGGAAATTTTCTCAAGATCAGAGCTACTATGGTGCCAGTTCCAGATTACAAGCAGTGACCAATCTGCTAAGTTCTGCTCCTTTGTTTTAATTCATGTTGAGTAGAGTTACATAGGTACCACACCAGTGGTAACAGACACTTTAACTTAAGCTAAGCCCTCCTAGATTGGTAGACTTCTATTCTATGAACTTTTAGTTAACAGCTAAATACCATAAACAACTGGCTTCAATCTACTTCTCCCGCCTTTGAAAAGGGGAGAAAAAAGGCTGGAGAAGCCCCGGCAGAATTGAAGCTGCTTCTTCGAATTTGCAATTCGACATGGTCACACCCCAGAGCTTGGTAAAAGAGACTTCTGTCTCGTCTTTAGATTTACAGTCTAATGC
>NW_006399969.1:4464698-4465519 GCF_000299155.1 Elephantulus edwardii
ATAATTGGAGCCCCCGACATAGCCTTTCCACGAATAAATAACATAAGCTTTTGACTCCTTCCCCCCTCATTCCTCTTACTTCTAGCATCATCCATAGTAGAAGCAGGTGCAGGAACAGGATGAACAGTTTATCCCCCACTAGCCGGGAATCTAGCTCACGCCGGAGCATCAGTAGATATGACAATCTTCTCATTACACTTAGCAGGAGTTTCTTCTATCTTAGGAGCTATTAACTTTATCACCACAATCATTAATATAAAACCCCCAGCTATAACACAATTTCAAACACCATTATTTGTCTGATCTGTTCTAATTACAGCTATCCTTCTTCTACTTTCCTTACCAGTCTTAGCTGCTGGTATCACTATACTACTAACAGACCGAAACTTAAACACCACTTTCTTTGATCCAGCAGGAGGAGGAGACCCTATCCTTTACCAACACCTATTCTGATTTTTTGGCCACCCAGAAGTATACATTCTGATTCTTCCAGGGTTTGGAATAATCTCTCATATTGTCTCCTACTACTCAGGAAAAAAAGAACCATTTGGATACATAGGAATAGTCTGAGCAATAATGTCAATTGGTTTTCTAGGCTTTATTGTATGAGCCCCCCATATATTCACAGTAGGTATAGATGTAGACACTCGAGCATACTTTACCTCAGCTACTATAATTATTGCTATTCCAACAAGAGTAAAAGTATTTCGCTGACTAGCTACCCTCCACGGAGATAACATTAAATGATCCCCTGCTATGCTATGAGCTCTAGGCTTTATTTTCCTATTTACAGTAGGAGGATTAACAGGAATTGTCCTAGC
>NW_006399969.1:4466420-4468051 GCF_000299155.1 Elephantulus edwardii
CATCAATGATACTGAAGCTACGAATATACAGATTACACAGATCTAACCTTTGATTCGTACATAATCCCCACAAATGAATTAGCCCCCGGAGGATTACGCCTATTAGAAGTAGACAACCGATTAGTACTACCAGTAGACCTCCCAATCCGCTTATTAAGCAAGACAGTAGTATTCACTGTTAACCCTATTTCTGCAAAGTGGGTTGAAGGTACATCCACCCTATCAGACACATGAGAATTCTTGCATAAAAGTGTAAGTGTATTGTTAACTTTTTTGCTCAGGGATCACTCCTGATTCTGGTACTTGTGGCTGCATCCCTAGACCTGGAACTGCAGCATCTGGCAAGAAGAAAACAATTCCAGAGGATATGGGGAAGAATTGTATAGTAGCACTAGAATCTTCTCCTACTCCTTTGTCTCCAAATATCCCTGAAAAACAGGAATCTGTCCAGTGGTGAACCCCCTTTAGCTCCTCTCATATTAAGTGTAAGCACATTTAATGATGTGTGAGCCAGCCCTTCATATGCTTATTCCCCCCCTTTTAAGATAACAAACGTTTCAGTTGCCCATTCCAATTCCCTATTATATCATTACTCTGAGGGTGAAAGGGAACATGGCATGTTCATTTTATGTAACGTTTCTTGACCTATTGCTGCCTGTAGGCCATAAAGTGCATTTCTTTATTGGAGAAAATATAACTTGATGGCCTGCACTTGTACGGTATCTTTTTTCCAGTCCTTTAACGGTATTTTTGGCATTTACATAAGTTACAGGATGTGCAAAGCCTAGTCCAGAGTAAGTATCTATTCCTGTGATGACTCATTTGTAACCTGGTGCTACTGGTGTCATTGGTCCAAAAGAATCAGTTTCTCAACTATGTGCAGGACCTTCCTTCTCCCCAAGTAATATGTTCCATAACCATCTCTAATGTCTTTCTCTTTTGCTGGCAAGCAGAGAAATTTTTATTAGCATTTTGTGGCACAGGAGAACAATAAAGAAGAATATGTCAACTCTTAGCCGATCTTTACATTATTGTCCCACCACCATGTCCACTCAATTCTTGCACTCAGTTGGCTACCTTAAAGGAATATAATGACATTCCCACCTGCTGAATCAAATCACCCTCTGAACCTGGCAAGGTGTTCTTTTTTGGCCATTCACATGTTTAATTCTAATATACACGCTAAATTCCTAGAGTGCTTTCCATAAGTCCATGCCCCACACTGTTGTTGTTATTAAGTGTCATTGAATACAACTATTAGCAACCCTATGAACAAAAGTTCTGAACCCTGTCTTGTCTGCCCTGTGCCATCCTCACACCTCCTGACACACAAGAGCTCATTGTAGCAGTCACCCTGTCAATCCACCTGGTTCAGGTTCCTTCTTTTCCTCAGCTGACCCTCCATCCTTCCCAACATCATGTCTCTCTCCAAGGAATAGCACCTCCTAGCAATATGTCCAAAGTATGTGAGACAAAACCTCACATACTTTATATTTTGGACACATACTTTATATTTTGACATTTTCTTTATATTTGAACATATTCTTGCCTCCAAAGAGCACTCTGGCTATACCCTCTCCAAGATATTATCTGTTCGTTCTCTTGGCTGTTTATGAGCTTTTCAGTGCTCT
>NW_006399969.1:4472241-4473640 GCF_000299155.1 Elephantulus edwardii
CTGGACTTTATGAAGAAGAATGTGGCATCAGAATTGGAGGAACACTTATCAATTATTCAGTGTTATGCAGATGATACAATCTTGCCTGACAAACCTGAAGAGGACATGTGACCTTTGAAACAGAAGGTCAATGACTGTAGCCTTCAATATGGATTGAAGGTGAACATCAAGAAAACAAAGATTCTTACCACTGGGCCGACTGGCCGCTTCATGATAGACAGAGATGAGATTGAGCTTGTTAATAATTTCAGCTTGCTTGTTTCCACAATCAACACTCTTGGCACCAGCAGTCAGGAATTCAAAAGATGAATTGCTTTGGTAAAGTCTGCTTTCAGGGACGTTTCTAGAGTACTGAAGAACGATGTCAATCTGGAGACTAAGGTGTGCCTGATGCAGACTATGGCCTTCACAATTACTTGCTATACATCTGGGAGCTGGATAATAACTAAGGATGATAGTAGAAGGATTAATACCTTTGAGTCGAGTCATGGTGCTAGAGAAGAGAAGTGAACACCCTGTGGGCTTCCAGAAGAGCAAACAGGTCTCTCCTGAGGAGGGTAAAATCAGGATAATCTTTGGATGCAAGGATTTTGAAGCTCCATCTGTCATACTTTGGGCATGTGACCAGGAGGAATAATTCCTTGGAGAGGAACATCATGCTTGGGAGGGTGGAAGACTCAGGATGAGATGGACTGACTCAGTGATTGGAGAAATGGGATTTTGTTTACTGGAAATAATGAAATTGGCTTAGGATAGAGCTACTGTACACAGGGTCGCTATGAGTTGCAGGTAACTCAATGGCACATAACCACAAAGACAAGAATTGTAGTAGACCAGGTATAAGAAGTGTCAAGGTAATAATGTCCCAAATGCTTGAATTGTTCATGATTATCAGTTCATGATTCCCAGCACCAACAGACCCACCTTTGTTCAGTTCCCTCGCTCCTCTGTATCCCATGGGTTCAGTAGTTCACTAGAAGGTCTGCCATCGACTCACACTCATCAGAGGAATGATTCACATTCCACACGGATGCAGGATGGTTTTGCAGAAAATAGTGAGCAATGGGCCAGGATCCTGTAGACTGTTAGTTGTGGCACAGCTACACAGTGATTGTGCATGATGCAGGCTGATGGTGTCGAGACTGGTGAGCAATGGGTCAGGCTGGATGTAGCTGGATGCTGTGTCCCTGGCAAGTGAGCATAAAGGAAACAACTACCACTGAGGATCCATGGACTTATACAAGCCTTTAGTAGAGTGGGGCCAATCCTCTCCCATTAACACAGTAATAATTTCAGCACAAAATGAACAGTTAATGACAGGCTAGGAGAAGCATCTGGGTGATAAATCTTAGACACTCATTCAGTGAAAGAAAGGAAGACCTTCATCCTGAGGGAAAGA
>NW_006399969.1:4475534-4481499 GCF_000299155.1 Elephantulus edwardii
TGTGGCCACAAAATAATAAATTTGCAGACTACTAATGGAAAGCAAGTATATAATCACCAAAAGAAGCAGGAGTCTAGAGTATATTTTACCCGAGAGCTTAGCATTCTTGTGTAGGAAGCCATCCTGAGTAGATCTTAACTCTACCACTGATAACACTTTTTGACATGCAGCTGCCACCCCTGTCCATCTCTGGGACTATGCCTACCTCTTAAATCAGCACCTGTAAATCAACACCTTGGCGCATGCCCCTCCCTCTCTTTTGTAAACTGATAACCTAGGGCTGGGTTCCCTGGAAGCCCAGCCTAATCTGCTGCCTACTTATAGCAGAATTCATCGAATAAATTTGGGCTTGATCAGGAATCTTTGTCTTACCCGAATCTCCCATGTCCTTGCTCCTCTTTTAATCCGCACAGGTTCCACTCTAGAACACGAATGAACCCGCAGGTTGATTTCAGCCGGCGGTTACATTCTTGCAAGAAAGACTTCAAGACTAAAGATCTGTATACTGAAGTTTCTAATCATCCTAAAAAACTCTCACAATAAAAAAGGATTAGGCTCAAAACCAAACAAACCCAAGGTATTAAAAGCACCTAGTGTGAAAAAAAAAAAAAAAAAAAAAGGATTAGGTTAACCTGTACAAAACCAAGCATTATTACTAGCTGTATACCCTTGGGATTCCTGGAGCTTGATTGAAAATTTTCTTTATTAATGGCAGTTCCAGGATCCTGGTACCGACAACCTCAAATGCCACCTGTTGTCCTAAGGACTGTACAATAAACCCACTTTCAGCTTCCGGGAAGTCATTAGCAATGTGGCAAAAATGAACAACTCACCCATAAACACTGTGCAGGGAGGCTACTCATCATTCTATCTGACAGCAGCAGTAAACATCGATGAAAGTTAGGAAGCCCTCCCCAGAAGGATAGGGAAGGCCAAAGGTTTCAGATTCTGAGGTCAGCAGAGGAGCTGCTGCTTTTGTCTTGAGAGATCAGTGGTCTATGGTAAATCTTTTAGGGATAAATTTTCTTCTAAGTCTCATAATAATCTCTAGATTTGTCCATGTGCTTTAGTTTTTCATGAACCCTTCCTTGTTTTTCAATAATGCATTTCCCTCCACTTTGTGAGTGTACCTTAACTCTTTAGCTATTCATCCATTGGTGGGCACTTGGGTTATTGGTATCTCTTTGCAGTTGTTATAATGCTGGATTAAACATGGTTCTGCATACTTAAGGTGTTGTCTCAGCTCTTATTTCATTAGAATAGACACCTCACTGTGAGATTGTGGAACCAAATGGCATTTTCGTTACTGAGTGTTTGAGGAAACTCTAAACTACTTTCCGCAGAGGCTGCACCACTTTATATCCCCACTAGCAGTGAATGAGATTTCATTCTCAACACACTCTGCCATCATTTGTTTATTGTCTTAACTGAATTTAAGGGAAATTTTTTGCCAAACATCGCTTTTGAATTGACTCGATGGAGAGCGGCAGTGCTGAGGACTCTCAGTAGAGAAAAGAGATTGCCCTGACATAGTGTGGAGAACAAGTAAACAGCCTGACCTGGCCTGCGGGTAGTGGGCACCGCAGTGAGGAGGCAGAGTCGTTGAGAGGTTCTAGTCTCCAAGTCCCATGATGACTATGTCTGAATCTAGCCAGCAGGGGGCAATCATGATCCATTCCAGAGGCATCTGTGAGTGATCCCAGCTGAGAACCAGGACCCTGACCAGCCTGGTGCTCTCAGCTGTGACCTTCCACAGCCACAGAAGCCACACAGACCAGCACTGCCCCACCCCCAGGTGAGGATCACAAAAACTAGATTAAATTCATTTGCATGGATGGACCCTCCCTTTTTTCAGAGTATCCTGAGGGCCTGGGGAAATGATAAAGCTCTGCAGTAGCAGTAGGTCAACAGATGACAGGACTCAGGGAAATCTCCATCATGGCCTGGGCCCCTCTCCTCATTTCTCTCCTCACTTACTGCACAGGTGACTGATTGGGGTCAGGGGAAGGTGTCCTGGAAAGACATTTGGGGTTCTGCTTTCTCTCCTGCCTCTGGACTCTAGGGTCACCATCTCTGTGTCTCCCCACTTGCAGGATCCTGGGCCCAGTCTGTGCTGACTCAGCCGCCCTTAGTGTCTGGGAACCTGGGCGAACGGGTCACCCTCTCCTGCACTGGCAGCAGCACCAATATTGGTGGATACTATGCACACTGGTACCAGCAGCTCCAAGGAACATCTCCTAAACTCCTCATCTATAATAATAACCAGCGACCCTCAGGGATTCCAGACAGGTTCTCAGGTTCCAACTCTGGCAACTCAGCCTCCCTGACCATCACTGGGCTGCAGGCAGAGGACGAGGCTATTTATTACTGCCACTCCTATGACAGCAGCCAGAGTGCTCACACAGTGCTCCAGGCCTGCAGGGAAGTGAGATAAGAACCCCTTTCTCTACTGTCAGGAGAGGAACACACAGCTGCTCCTGTCAGGCCCTCCTGAGGCTTCTTCTGTGCCAGCCTTAGCCCAGCTCCTCCATGGGGACCACCTGATGGGCAAAGTGGCTCAGAGGAAAGTGAAAATCCTTGAGAAGCAAACTCTTTGCCTTAAAGCCTGGGGCTGGGTGAAAGGTCCAGGTGGGACCATCTCAGACTCCACCTGTGACAAGGACATCCTGAGTCTCCCCCATCAGCTCTCCCTGTTTCTAGGAGTTTCCAGGTCTATCTCATCCTCTGAGTGGTCCTCAGTGTGATTCTCTAACCTTTGTTCCCCCCCCCCCCCCGCCTATTCCTTTTATATATAAAGATAGGTAAGAAGCAGGAGTGGCATCTGCTTCCTAAACAGCGTGCCTCTGGAAACTCTATGAACTTGATATAAGATGATAGTTATAGAAAGGCTTCAGGCCTTTTGTTCATAAGGTTGCTATGAGTCGTGCTCAACTCAATCAACAACAACAACAACAACGTATGCTTCCAACTCAAAGGCAGGTAGTTCAAATCTACCAGGTGCTGTGTAGGAGAAAGATAAAAAAATCCTCTCCCAAGCAATTCACAGACTAAAAAAAACCTTTAGAAGGCCCACATTATATTGTTGTGATTAGAAGGCAATGAGATATGGCAGACTAGGTGACTATTGATAAAAATGCCTTTTTTTTGATAACTGTTTAGAGAAATTCTACACATGCATTCTGGAAGACACAGATTCTGACATGTTTCTGTGAGATGAGGGCCCAGGGCTGGTGGTAGTCAAATGTCCAGAGACTGAGGTCTAGGTGGGGCTCCCTGATTGACAGATAAGGAGTTCGTGTCCTAACCCACACTGTGGGTTTCCACCTTAAAGGGTATTTTGGTATCTCAGCACATGATTGTGAGCATGTTCTCTTTCCAGGCGGTCCATCAGGATAGTAAAACTTTCTCTGCATCAAAAAAAAAATTTTATGAGCACTTTACAAAACAGGTATATTTATCCTTGAACTTGTCACCATTCACCTATGAGCAGATGGATATTTCATTTTCTGACTGGATATTTATTCATAGGTTCAGCCTCTACCTCATCTCCTCTGCTATCACCACTCTGGTGGTCTGGTGGGGAAAGAGTTGTGCTGCTAACCCAGAGACAGATGGGCAGTCTCCTCTCATGTGAGTTTCAGCTTCTGGAAACCTGGTGATGGTCAGCTATGAGTTAGTTCTGACTTCACAGCTAGAAAGAGAGACAAAGCAAAACATTTTCTTTTCTGCTTGAGGTGCAAGAACTTTCCCTTGACTCCTTGGGATCACACATGCAAACATGGCCTCAGATGACTTTCACTGACTCCCCTTATCATCCTCCATGTGCAGAATAATCAGGTTGTGCATGACTCTGTTGGATGCCCAAGAGAACATTTCCACACACAAGAAAGGGCAGGAAAATGGCAGTGCTCAGATCTGGGAAGTTCCACCAGGATGGGATGAGGACTCACATTTGCCAGCAAACAAACTATATCACTAATTCAGAACAGATTCCTTTAACTCCATAAGCATATAAGATAGACTTCGTTAATAAGACCATTATTCAAATTTTCATATCAAGTCATAAAGACTAAGACTGAAAACCTGGGGTTTTCTGCCAACTTATGTACTGTGCATTTTTTTCCAAATGTGTAATCAAAAGTCACTATACCATATAAATTCACAAATACATCAAATACTTTAGCTTACAATAAACAACCTTAGAACTGGACCAATAAACAGCACCATGATTAATGGTGATTGGATAATAATGACAAGTCTGAGAGGAGCATATCCAAAGGTCCAAAACATAAAGAGCATAGAGGTGTAGCCTTGTCAAACAGTAACGTATAAACTTGTAATACAGTAATCTGGCTCATGAAAGTTATTTTGTTGTTTTAAAGAACTATACAGATATTTTCATAATACATAATACAAACATATTGAGAAAAATATGTTAATAAGATTGAAACCACTGACAGACCCCCCCCCATTCTGCAACCAAGGACAATTTGTTAGTCTCCTGTGTGCTAAAGTCATGCAGAACACAAATTTAGCCTCTCTCCACATTAATATACTTCCATCCAATGGAAAGAGCTTTTAGACTCTGTTTTACAGTGGGAACTAAGGTCTGAGGACTCTGAATCATATACTGAGGTGTCCCTAGAATTAGGGACCAATCACTGTGTGGACAAATTTCCTGTGACACCATACTTGTCTCAACCACTTGTCAGAGGCTGTTCTCAAGACTTACTTGCTGCACATGGAAAATGAGACAGTTCATAAAATCATCCGTTCCTCCCATAACATGATGCTCTATTTTGTCTTACATTTTATAGCTGTTCTTTTAAATTCCTGAGATTTGGAATTTTGTCATGGATTCCAGGTGCCTCTCTCATGACAATCTCATTGAGACATTTAAGGAAGAATTGGATTGGTGAGGGTCAGCTCACATGCACTCAGGAATATCTCCAACAAAGGACACCTTTCTAAAGTTGAACTGGGGAGCAGGGGACTAAGGGATACCATGATGAGCAAAACAAATAGAACAGAATTCCTAGGGACACTATTCCTGGGCAACAGGGACACTACTGGGTCACCCAGAATTTAATTTGGGTGATCCCAGGGATGGGTACAGCCACCTTCCTCCTGTGCCATGCCAGCAGCCCTCATCTCTGGGATACCTCAGAGGTGACCACTACAGTCCCCTATACTTTCCCCCGCCCCTAGGATTTGCAAAAGACCCGAGACAACCTGTAACTCTGCCTTGCTATGCAGAATCAAGAGTTCTGGTTCAGGCCCTGGGGATGAGGAGGTGAGTACTGCCCAGATGATGAATGACTTTATGAGTGGAGCAGTCATTCCATTTCCTGATTCTGTACCACACTAAGGGAGTCGGGTGGTCTAATCTATAAAGAGTTAGGCTACTAACCTAAATGTGGAGGCTCTCTGGTAGTATGAGATGAGCCATTGTGATATGTGGCCTCAAAAATACTGCTCAAGGATCAGCCAAATTGAGGACAATGAGTCTGAATCTATGAACTAAGTAGTAGCACCATTTTTTCCAGTCATTCAAACTGGAACACCCAGGTCATTAAATAGTCTTTCTTTTTCTTTTTTTTAATCACACTAGAAGTCTAGGTAAAAATTCCCAAAAACTACCTCCAAAAATTATTCCAAGATGTACTTTCTTCCTGATTTGCAAATACTCAAGACAATATAATTTTTAGGTTCTGCACTGCTCTCTCTTGCACTGTGTTCCCCCCTGTGTGTCTAGGCCTCAGGCAGGAGAGGGTACTGTTGTCTATCCCTGAGTGTCTGTGTCCTGTTCTGGCTGAGAATCTACCAGCAGCCTCTCTGGGAATTTCTGTCTTGTGTTCACTGGGTTTCAGAGTTGTGACATCACCGGCCCCCTTGGAAGCACAAGCTACCATCCCTATCCCCAGACCCAACTCCTTCCTCTATAAGGTCTCTTTTTAAAAAAAAA
>NW_006399969.1:4481640-4485858 GCF_000299155.1 Elephantulus edwardii
CCACAGTGCTTGTCAAACTCTATAAGGTTTCTATGGTGAGGTTTGTCCATCTCAGGGGAGGTCATTGTTTTGCACAAGTGGTCCTCCCTCCTTTGGCTGCTGGAGGGGATAGAGGGCTTTCTGGAGCCTAGAACCAGCTGAGGGTCACAGGACGCAGAGTCTTGTGAGTTTCCACTATGGCCTGGGCTCCTCTTCTCACCCTCTTCATTCATTGCACAAGTGAGTGCAGACCAGATATGGGGATGGAAAAACAAGGAAGCCATGTGACTCTAAACCTGCCTCTCTTACCCCATGTCTCTCCTGACTTCAGGGTCTTTGGTTCAGTCTCTTCTGACTCAGCTGGTGGCTGCAATACCTGTGTCTGTGTGATAGACAGTCATCATATCCTGCACTGGAAACAGCAGTAATGCCGAATGTGGATTTCCATAATTGTTCCAGTAGCTCTCCAGCAGTGTCCCCAATACCTTAATCTATTTACTAATAAGAGGCTGCCTGGGATTCTGGCCTGATTTTCAGGTTCCAAATCAGCAAATTCTCCCTGAACATCTCTGGGGTTCCTGCCTGAGGATCAGGATGATTATTGTTGCTTATCCTGGGACTACAGTATTGATGCTTACACAGTGCTACTGGTCGATGGAGAAGTGAGACACAAACATGCTACCCCTGATGATAGACCTTCTCTGTGCTTCTTTGGCCAGAATATCTGCTCTCTCTGGTTTGGCTTAAATCTTATATTCAAGACCAGTTTCAAGGAGTGTATTTCTGTTACCACATTTCCCCCTAATATATCAAAAATACGTTAACACCAGTGAAAATCAGAAAAAAAGCATTATGGTAAATATAGAAATGTGTGTTTATAAAATATTTATTAATCTATTTATATTCTTTCTTTCTCTGATATCATCCTCTGGAACCCTGCTAATGTTGAACAATTAATTCATATATATATATATATATATATATATATTCCATTTTGGGGTTTAAGTCAATACATCCCCTCCCTGTCTTATGTATATATTGTTGTTAAGTACCATCAAGCCAGAACTTACCCAAGCTGACCCTCTGGCGGCTTTTCAGAGTCAGTTAATCACATGAGAGGAGACTGTCCATCCTTCTCCCATGGAACAGTCGGTGGCCTTGAACTGTGTGCCTTCAGGATTGCAGTGCAGTCTGTTAAGATCAAGGAAATAAAAAAATCTCGCTACTAGATCACATGCAACATCATGGTATTTGGAGAAAATGTTGAAGTTGGCAACAATCAACACACATGACAGCAACAGTTGAGAAATCAAAAGACCTGCAGAATTGGGAAGATCTGCTAAAGAACAGTGATGTCAGTTTAAAGCAGGCCTGATCTAAAGTAGACCTTTACCATCATTACCTCTAAAAGGTCCTTGGTTATACCTCCTCCTGGAAGACATGTTTGTTCTTTGGACAATCCAAGAGACCTTCGGTACTCTTCTCCAATACCACAAATTCAAAGGCCTCTGTCTCCATCTATCATCTTTATTTACATTTTTTTTCTAACATTGATATGTGATCCATATTAAAGGCTGCAGTCCTTGCTCTTCTGCAATAGCCTCCTCAGATCCTCAGTTTCAGTGAACAAGGTTGTGTCGTCTGCATAAAGGAGGCTGTTGAGGAGTCTGAGAATGATTCTGTGTGTTTGTAAACCTTTATTTACATTTTTAATAGTAATCTTATGTCATATTTTCCTTCCATGATTGCCTTATTTTATACAGCATAGTAATTTCATTCATGTTGTTCCATTTTTCACTGTTTCTCAATGTTACTTATTACTCTCTTGAGTGAAATTACCTAGTTTTTTAGAGATTCATCCACTGGTGGACACTTAGGTTATTTCCTCTGTGTCGTTCTAATATGGATGGATTAAACATAGTTGTGCATAATACGTTTATGTTATAGCTTGTATTTCATTAGGATAGACACCGATTGTTAGTCAAATAATATTTTTATTTTAAAATTTTTGAGGACATGCTAAACTGCTTTTCATGCTGGTTGCATCATTTTACATTCCTACCAGTAGTGTATGAGAGTTCAATTTCACCACATCCTCTCCAGCATTTGTTATTTACTAATTGAATCTATGGAGAAGTTCTCATAAAAGCAACATTTCAGTTGTGACTCCATGGAGATCCACTGGATCCATGAACAGATGCAGCTCTGAGGACTCTCAGTAGAGAAAACAGATTGTCCTGAGTTCCTGGGGAGACCATATAAAGGGGCAGCCCGACCTAAGGGACAGTGGGTGTATATCAGTGGGGAAGCAAAAACTTTCTCTGAGGAGCTCTGGTCTCCATATCACATGATGGCTGTATCAGAGTCTGGGCTGTAGGGGGTGCTCATGGTCAACGTCTGAGGTGTATGTAGGTGATCACAGCTGGGAATCAGGACCAAGTCCCAGCCTTGAGGTCTCAGCTATGACCTTCCACACTCAATCCCACACAGCACCAGCACTGCCCCACTTCCTCCCTGTCCTCAGACACAAGAGCAGAAAACTGAGATTAAACTCATTTGCATAGACGGACCCTCCCTTCTCTCAGAGTATGAAGAGAGGATGGGGAGATGAGGAAGCTCTGCAGTAGCAGTTAGGTCAACAGAAGACAAGACTCAGGGAAATCTCCACCATGGCCTGGATCTTTCTCCTCATCTCCCTCCTTGCTCACTGCACAGGTGACTAGACTGGGGTCAGGGAAGAAATCCTGGGAAGACACACAGCAATCTGTTTTCTTCTCCTGTCTCTGGACTCTGAGATCACCATCTCTCTTCTCTTGCAGGATCCTGGACCCAGTCTGTGCTGACTCAGCCGCCCTTAGTGTCTGGGAACCTGGGCCAACAGGTCACCATCTCCTGCACTGGGAGCAGCACCAACCTTGGCAGTTACTATGCAGGCTGGTACCAACAGCTTCCAGGCCAAGCCCCTAGAGCCCTTGTCTATGGTAATAACAATCGACCCTCGGGGATCCCAGACAGATTCTCAGGTTCTTATTCTGGGAATTCAGCCTCCCTGACCATCAGTGGGCTCCAGGGGGAGGATGAGGCTCATTATTACTGTGGATCCGATGATACCAGCTTAGAGTTCGCACTGTGCTTCAGGCCTGCAAGGAAGTGAGACAAGAACTCCTTTCTCATCTGCCTGGAGGGGAACACACCACTGCTCCTGCTCAGTTCCTCCTGGGGCTTCTGCTTGTTCTTGTGTTGCTTTCACCCTGGCCCAGCTCCTTCACAGAGACCACTTGTTGGGAAGCCCCTCCTCTTCCTTCTGTCTGCAGTCATCCACTGAAAGTCCATCCAAGCAAAGTGACTCAGATAAAATAAACAAACAAACAAAGAAACAAACAAAAAAACACACAACACGTGGCTCTTCTTCCTTCAGTTTTAGAAACCAACTGTTTGCTTTAAAGCCTGGGGTTGAGTGCAGATTCCACTTGTGGCTAGAACATCCTGAGTCTCCATCGTTGGCTCTTACTGTTTTTAGAAGTTTCCAGAAAAAGTATGCCATCCTCTAAGTGATTTCCAGTGAGATTCACTAAAGTGTGTGGGTTTTCTATTGTTCCTTTCAATTTTTGTTTGTTTATTTTGCATATAATTGTTGCACTTCTCTAACCAGCAGGAAAGAGATGGACAACAGAATAAACTCAATACTTTAGTTCATCAAGATGGAAGAGATGAACTCATGACTGAGTGTCCTCCCAACGTGTACATCCTCATAGCTGTTGTTCTTGTTATGTGCTGTTGAGCTGTTAAAAGTTTCTCATTATATAAGCAGTAAAATATGTCAATTTGGTTCCAAGATGTTTTCAACATTTCTTTTCTTATTGAATTAATCACCATTGAACTATACCAATCATTACACTGCCTTTTCAGGTCCCTGACTCATCTTTTCCACTTCCTTTACTCCTCCTACTGTTGTTTGTTGTTGTTGTTGTTATGTGCCGTCGAGTCGCCCACAACTCATAGCGACCCTATGTACAACAGCCCTAAACTCCGCTCTGTCCTGTGCCAATCGCACTGTCTCTGACACTCCCAAACTAATTACCCCAGTCACTGAATCAAACCACCTCATAGAGGGCCTTCCTCTCCTGCACTGTCCCTCCACCCTCCCAAGCATGATGTCCCTCTCTAAGGACTGGTCTCTCCTCACAACATGTCCAAAGTATGTTAGACAGAGCCTCAGAATTCTTGCCTCCAAGGAGC
>NW_006399969.1:4490674-4492091 GCF_000299155.1 Elephantulus edwardii
GATTCTGGGGCTTCGTCTGACATACTTTGGACATGTTGCAAGGAGAGACAGGTCTTCGGAGAGGTACATCATGCTGGGTAGAGTGGAGGGACAGCGCAGGAGGGGAAGACCCTATATGAGGTGTACTGATTCAGTGACTGGGGTAATCGGGATGGGTGTGTCAGAGGCAATGAGATTGGCACAGAATAGCGCAGAGTTTAGGGCTGTTGTACATAGGGTCGCTATGAGTCGCAAATGACTCGACGGCACATAACAACAACAACAACAGCAAGAATGTCCATTTCTTTACTTGAAGTCTTGTGTTAAACAGACATATAAACCAGAGGCTGTGAATTAAAGCTATCTTGAATTCTGCACAAAGCTTCAAGGTGAGCGTTTTGGTTTTAAATTTATTCTTTAAGAACAAATTCAAGCCTCGAGGTGCTATAATCAAGGATGCTTTAGGCAGAATATTAAATGATCAGAAAATATTAAAAAATGGAAAGAATATAATGAGTCACTATATAGAAAGGAATTGGGAGACACAGAAGAATTTCATGAAACAACATATGAGCAAGAGTGATGAAGGAAGAAGTTCAAGCTTCTTTGAAGGAAATAGCAAAAAATAAGGCCCCAGGAATAGATGGTATACCAATTGACGTATTTCAGCTAACGGATGTTGCCCTGGATGTGCTCACCAAGTTGTGCCAAGAAATCTGGAGAACAACCACTTGGCCAACTGACTGGGAGAGGTCTATATTTGTTCCCATTCCCAAGAAGGGTGACCCAACAGAGTGTGGAAACTGTAGAACAATATCATTGATTTAACATGCAAGAAAGATTCTACTGAAAACGACAAGAACAGCACACCAGCAGAGAACTAACAGAAGTCCAGGCTGGGTTTAGAAGGGTTTGTGGTACTAGGGATACTATAGCTAATGTTAGATGGATCTTAGCTGAAATATCAGAGAGATGCCTATCTGAGCTTTATTGATTATGCAAAGGCAGTTGATTGTGTGGATCATAACAAACTGTGGCTGACTCTGAGAAGAATGGAAATACCAGAACACTTGATCGTGCTAATATGAAATCTATAGTTGGACTAAGAGGCAGTCATCAGAATAGAGAAAGGAAACACTGCATGGCTTAAAACTGGGAAGGGTGTACACCCGGGATTCGTCCTGTCTCCATACTTTTCCAACCTGTATGCAGAACAGATTATCCGGGAGGCTGGCTCTATGAGGAGAAATGTAGTATCATGATTAGTAGAAGATCTATCAACAATCTACGTTATGCAGATGACACAACCCTGCTTGCTGAAACTGAGGAGGATTTGAAGTGCTTGCTGTAGAGTGTCAAGGACTGCAACCTATGGATTGAGGCTCAATATCAGGAAAACAAAGATTCTCACCACTGGACCAATTGGCAGCATCAGGAT
>NW_006399969.1:4492191-4493938 GCF_000299155.1 Elephantulus edwardii
AGCTTTAGTTTACTTGACTCCACAGTCAATACTCTTGACACCAGGAGCCAGGAAATTAAAAGACACATTGCAATGGGAAAGTCTGCTGTTAGGGACTTCTCCAAAGTACTGAAGAGCAATGGTGTCTCTCTGGAGACTAAGGTGCATTTGATACAGGTCATGGTCTTTGCAATCAGAGAGTTGGACAATGACTAAGGAGGATAGGAGGAGAATTCATGCCTTTGAGCTGTGGTGCTGCACAAGAGTATTGAGTGTACCATGGACTGCGAAGAAAAAAAATGCAGATTCCTCCTGGAGAGGGTTAAACCGAGTGGCTCTTTGGAGGCAAGGATTCTGAGGCTTTGTCTGACATACTTTGGACATGTTGTAAGGAGATCTTCGGAGAGGGACATCATGCTTGGGAGGGTAGAGGGGCAGCTCAGGAGAGGAAGGCCCTCTATAAGGTGGATTGATTAAGCTACTGGTGTAATCAGGATGGGTGTATCGGAGACAGTGCAATTGGCACAAGTCAGAGTGGCGTTTAGGGCATTTGTACATAGGGTTGCTATGAGTCGCAAGCAATTTGACAGCACATAACAACAACAAACAACATGTACTTTTAACTTTCCAGTTGCAGTACAGAAAATGTCTTAAAAGAAAAAGTTGTTGTTGCTATGTGTCGTCGAAAAGGTAGAATGGAGAAAAAATAGTTTTGTGATAAGCAAGGACTTGACCACATTACCTTTTACTTTAATAGTAATGTAGGGTTCAGCTGGTAGGATGGGGAATGAAGGTTCCCAACAATGGGGGCAGTACAGTTCCCTGGACCTTGTCAATTGGTCTCTGCCAGCTCTCCTGTTATTGCTAGCATACAAGTCTAGTGCTGTGGCTGGCCTTGAAGGAGATCAACAGCACACCTTGCTTTAGGATGGTCTGGACATTCTGCTTCTAATGGCCTGTGCTTTCTCTTTATCGGTGATCAGGATTATTTCCTGGAATCTTATGAAGCCATGGTCCCAGCATTCATGTTGCATCCTGAAGTTGTGAGATGAAGACATTCAGACTGTTTCATTTTTCATTCTGTGTGGTTCATATCACTGTTCCTCCCATATCATGACAGGGTCACCATCTGCACCATATGTACCATATGTATCATTGTACTTCTTTAACCCACAGGAAAGTGCTGGGCCACAGAAGGAACTACAAAAGACTTTCATTGATCAAGAGTAAAGGGAAGAGAAACTCATGGCTGAGTGTCCTCCTGACCTGTACATCCTCATAGCTTTTTTTCTCATTACATAAGCAGTAAAATATGTTACCTGGGCTCCAAAATATTTTATTACTGTTTCATTTCTTATTTGCTGACCTCCACTGTTTCCATAAGCACATCTTTATTAGAAGTCAGCAAAAGCGTGAGAATCAAGGTTTTGCACAGACATACACATCCGTAAGACAGTGTGGGGTTTTACTGTCTTGCTTAGAGCAGAATGTTCTTTGGCTCTAATTATGTTCTATAGATTACATTCTGTCAACTCAGGCAATTCCTTCCTTGGTCAACTTAATCCTCATGTATACTTATATACATCCTATTTGGTACATGTACTTTGTGTTGTATACATTCATATACATTATATTTTGTATAATTAATTACCATTGCTTTATACCTATTATCACCATGTCCCAGCCTATAGGTTGTATATGAAAATTTTAAGTACTTAATACTTATATACAAGCATATACCTGTATATACGTAGACATAAACACATAT
>NW_006399969.1:4494644-4496970 GCF_000299155.1 Elephantulus edwardii
AAACTAAAACTGTTAATTATCTCAATCTCTTCACCATCCATACTGATGCTGCCAATTGGCCTAGTGGTGAGAATCTTTGTTTTCTTGATGTTGAGCTTCAATCATATAAGAGGCTGTAGTCCTTGACCTTCTGCAGCAAGTGCTTCAGGTCCTCCTCAGTTCTGGCAAGCAGGATTGTGTCATCTGCATAATGCAGGTTGTTGGTGACTTATCCACCAGTCCTGATGCCACATTCCTCCTCGTACAGCCCAGCGTCTTGGATGATCTGTTCAGAAGAATTTAGAAATGGAATAGCCAGGTCAAATAGCGTTTCTATTTTCAGGTTTTTGAAGAAACACCAAATTGTCTTCCACAGTAGTTGTACCATTTTACAGTTCCACCAACTGTTTATGAGAGTTCCAATCTCTCCACATCCTCTCCAACACTTATTGCTTTCTGTCCTGTTAAACTTTGCCACTGCTACTTGGGTGAAATGGTATCTCATTGTGGGTTTAATTTGCATCTCTCTTGCTTACTCTGACTTCTAGTCACTTTTACTTCCTGGCCGGGGGGGGTGCGGGGGAAGAAGAAGATCTACTTTAAAAGTAAACTACATTCTTTTGTTTTTAAGAGTCTTCTACAAAATCTTGAGTTCCAAGCAGGACAACAGAATCTCCCCAGGTCTTCCATGTGCTGTGGTGTGTGAACTCCCACTTCCAACTTTTTCCTCTGGTCCATGAAGGGGCCAAGTCAGGAGCTATCTCATGCTTGTGAACAAGTCATCTGTGCAGAGCATCTTCAGGGACCCTGATGGAATCCCTGGACCAGCCCCTTCTGTGATTATCTCCATGTTCAGTTCCTCCCTTGCCTCCAGGAGACTCCACTTCCAATTCACATTACTTGACCTTCCCTAGTTTCTGCCCCACATTGAAGGCCATTTTCAAACTGGATCCTCATCCCCTTTCAGAGGTGGCACACTATGGGATTGTTCTACCTTATGCCCAATTCTTGCCTCAAGCTCAGTACAATGGAGAGAGAGAGAGAGAGAGAGAGAGAGAGAGAGAGAGAGAGAAAACACTGTTATCCTTCTGTTTAGCTAAGGATTTACACACACTTTTAAAATGCCTTTTTAAACCACTGTTTAATCTACTCTCACAACCTCTGATGACTTCTACAACTGTTCAAGCAATGTTGACAAAGATTTGTATTTCTATCACTACTTATAGATGGAGGAAATGTGAACAGTTGCTTCACACAACACGCAAGCGACATTCAATTATCTACCTAATCTTTAGGAGTTTTACTAATATTCTTGGCTCTTGACATTTCTAGAGATATATAGTTCTTAATTTCCTTTATAGGTGCATAATTAAAACATGCACATACTCTGGTAACAGAAAAATATCGTCAGTAGTTAACATAAATTGCATTAGTACAATTAAAGTGACGGACAGCAGAAAATAAAGAATTAAATGTTTAACAACCATATTATAGGATGTGATGGAGCCATGCAGATATTTCTCGTACAGTAGCAAGCCATCAACTACTGAAATAGCAGGCCTCTGCAAATGCTATGTACAACACAACACACGTAGACGAACAGAAAGGGCAACCTAGGTAGAACTTTCAAGCATGGAATTACAAAGGAAGAGAAACAGTTGTAAGCAGACACTAGTGATTGGAACACAGAATGTGAGAACCATGAATGTAGGAAAATTAGAAATTGTTAAAAAAGAAATGCAACACATAAATATTGACATACTAGGCACTGGAGAGATGAGATGGACTGGCATGGGTCATTTTGAGTCAGATGATCATATGATATATTATTCTGGAGATGAAAAGGTGAGGAAAAATGGAATTGCTTTCATAGTTAAAAAAGAAATTTCTAGATCCATCTTGAAGTACAACATTGTGAGTGACAGTATTATAGCCATACGCTTACAGGGAACTCCAGTGAACACCACTGTCATTCAGATATATGCACCAACAACCAGAGCCAAAGAAGAAGAAATACATGATTTCTACCAACTCTTACAGTCTGAGATAGATCGAACATGCAGTCAAGATGCATTGATAATAATGGGTGATTGGAACACAAAAGCTGGGAACAGGGAAGAAGAATTAGTAGTTGGAAAACATGGACTTGGTGACAGAATGAAGCTGGAGATAGAATGATTGAATTTTGCACAATCAATGACTTATTCGTTGCAAATAAGTTTTTCAAGAGACATAAACACAGGTTATACACATGGATTTCACCTGTTGGTATGCATAGGAATCAGATCGATTACATCTGTGGAAAAAACCGCTGGAGAAGCTCAATATCAGCTGTGAAAACTAGGCC
>NW_006399969.1:4502498-4515213 GCF_000299155.1 Elephantulus edwardii
AGAATGTTATTGTTATGTGCCATCAAGGCGCTCATGACTCTATATACAATAGCTCTGAACCCTGCCCTATCCTGAACCAATCTCACTGACTTTGACACACTTACACTTAATTACCCCCAGTTACTGTGTCAGTCCATCTCATCTGGGGTCTTCCTATACTGTGCTGTCCCCCCAGCCTTCCAAGCATGATGTCCTTCTCTAAGAACTGGTACCTCCTGGTCACATTCCCAAAGGGGCCTAAAAATTCTTGCCTCCAAAGAGAAACTTGGTTTCATCCTTTCCAGGACAGACCTTATCTAACACCACAACTCAAAGTCGTCGATTCTTCTTCTGTCATCCTTGGCCATTGTACACATAACTTAAATGAAGTCTCATCTTCACACACATAAATAGGCAAATAGTACTTTTAATCTCTTATTCTGTAAACATTTAGAAGTTGAATGATAACTCGAATTGAAAAATGGGTATTCTTGAGCCAACTTTCCTGGCAGCCAGTTTAGCATTATCTGTTATATTGTCTTGTCAAAGGCACATTTCCTTTACCAAGCAACACTACTATTGTCTATTAATATGTTTACAAAACTTGTCTAAGGTGTGCCTGATCCAGGCCATGGTCTTCACAATTACATAATATGCATCCATTTTTCAAATTGAATGGAATGTTTCTGAGATGAGTGATCATAGCTGGTGGTGCTCAACTGTCCAGAGCCCAAGGGTGAGTTATGTGCTCTCTTTGGAGAGGTTACCACTATATCTTCTCTGGTTCTTGCAGGGTCAACTGCACACAAACTGTGCAGCCCCAGAAACTGCTCCTTCCGGTCTGCCACCCAGGGCAGCAAGAGCATTATAGTTATGCTGTGTATCCACAAGCCCCACTTCGTGTAGAATCAGTTGTCTAGGAGGGCGTAAGTTAGCAAGTATTGTGGGGCTGGATTTGCAAACAGGGCGCTCCTCCCTAAGTCCACATGGCCAACAACAATGGGCTGGAACATCCCAACTCCAGACCTTGATCCTAATAGGACTGTATCCACAATGCCCTGGATCCCTTTTCTCCACATTGTCTTCTCCCACTGCACCGGTAGGAGAAGGTCTCAGAGACCTCAGGGCAGACACAGAGCTTGTGTCAGTTACCCAATGTTCAGAACCCAATGGCGAAAACTTAGTCCTCCGGCATCACTCATGAATATTTGTGCTTTCAGGGCTCCTGTTACAGCCTCTACATCATTCCCCCTGCCACTAGCAACCAAGGTCATCTGCACCCAGAGCAGTGGATACAGTGACTACTACGTTGAGTGCTATAAGAAAAGCCTTGTGATGACAGTGAGCAGCAGTGGTTTGTCTGGAGTCAATGGAGATGAAACCTCAATATCCAAGACATTCAGTTAGATAAGGAGGCTGACTTCCACTCTGGAGCATCCTCTACTATTGGAAGCAGCTGTGTGTAACCACAGTGACACAAGCAGAGATGAAGTAATAGAAAAACCTAACTGTTAATTCACTCTCCCCAGCTGTATGATGGACAGATCAGGGGTAGCCTCCTAATCCACACTGTGATTTTCCACCTTTGCAGATATTTTGGGACCTCAGCATCGATCCATGAGTGGTCCAGCTCAGCAAAGTTGTAAAAGATATAATTTTGTGTTGTAAAATATAAAAATACTTTCTACAACAAAGGATTTTATCTGTGAACTTCTGTGTTTGTCACCACTCACACATGTGGTGATGGATATTTAGTTTTCCAGAAACTTTATGAACTTGGAGAAATATGAAAGTTATACAAATGTTCAGGTCTTTCATTTATAGGGTGGCTATATGTCATCTACATATGGCATTTAACAACAACAACAACAAGAAGTATTGGGCAGGAAAAGGATGAGAAATCTCTCATGTAATTACTGCCTCTGTAAACCTGAAAGAGAGCCAGTTATGGGTCTGTTCCAACTCAATGGTCACAACAATGAGTATCTGACCACTGGCATAACCACCACATCTAATCTGCTAGCATGTTGGATAAGGGGTTGCACTGTCAACCCAAAGAAAGATATGTAATCTCCTCTCATATTTTTTTCAGTTTCCGACAATCTGATGGTGGATCAGCTATGAGTCAGCTCTGATTTGACAAATAGAAAGTGACAGAGACTCGCAAAGCAGACACCAACCATATTTCCCCTAGAAATCCAAGAACTTGATGCTGATTTCTTGGGATCACACATACAAATATGATCTTGGATAACTTTTGTTCACCCCCCCATATCATCCCCACTGTGCAGAATCACTAGGTTTTACATATTGAACCTTCATGTTGGATATCCAATGCAACATTTCCACATACAAAAGCATGAAAATGGCTGGATTCAGATTTGTAAAATTTCACCATGATGGAATTAGGAGTCACTGAAAGTTCTCAAGAGAGAAAATACATCATCAATTCTGAACATATACCTGTTACTTCCATAAACATGTAAGGTAGACTTGTTAACAAGGCTAATACTCAAATTTCCACATCAAACTTTTTTTTTAAAAATAGCGGCAACTCGTATTTATTACAATTATATACAGCCATATCTTACATTTTGCATCTATACATGATCACACAAATGAAAGTGTTTCTGGTGGGCAGACAGACATAGCTGCTTGTCAGGAAGGCCCTGATGCCTGGTTCCTGAATGGGGCACGAGGGGCACGTCTCGCCATGTAGTCAGCTGAGGCCATGATGTGCAAGCGAGGGTGGTCAGAGAGCAGTGTGATTTCATTGCCAGGAGGGTGATGGGCATGGTGAGGGTGGAACGGGGACTGGCTGTGGAGGCAGGGGCCAGCCCAAGCAGCAATTCAGTGGCTCTGCCCGTGCAGACCATCACTGTCAGGGGCAGGACAAGACGGCCCACCAGGCCCACAGCTTGAAGTGAGAGGAGCCCAGGTGCCAGGCTTGCAGGGGTGAGGGTGGGGGCGGAGAAGCGACAGGGGAGGGAGGGAACAGCAGACACTGGTCCTGCACTTCTTTCTCCACCAAGGAGTTAGGAGTCAGGTAATAAACTAACTCTTGTCATGCCTGGTGTTAAGGTGACAACACTCAGCAAACAGACCCTGGATAAGACATTGTTTGGGGGGAGGGGCAGGGCCAGGGGCTTGAGTGCAAAGGCTTCTGAGCTCCCATCTGGCATAGGTCAAGGTCAAAGGCAGGTCTGATCTGGGCCCAGCTAAGGAAGGCTGGGGTGGGATTGCACTAGGATGAGAGGAGGGTAAAGGAGGGAACAGAAATGTGATCACACGCAGTGGTCAGGCGAGCAGTGGTCAGGCGAGCAGTGGTCAGGCGAGCCGGGCCCTCATGCTGCCTGTGGCCGGGGCTCCGAGAGGTGCCCGTGGCGAGGACAGCGTTGCCCTACGGGTCTCAGGGCACCTCCCAGGGTGGAGGTCTGGCTGATGGTCCCCCTGAGCAGGCAGGGGCGGGAGCGAGGGCCTAGTCCCGCTCGTGCTCGTTGCTGGCCCCCTCCGGCCGCCGCAGCTTGTCCACCTGGCCGTTGATCTGCCCATCGCCGCCCCGGCGGTCCTCCCGCTGCACCCCCAGGCAGTCCTCCTCGCCCACGTGGCTCACGTCGTCGTCCTCCTCATCCTCCCGCTTCTCCTCCTCGCCCTGCACCTCCATCCGCACCTGGCCCTTGACGTCCAGCACCCCCGTGCCCTCCTCCGCGGGGCCCAGCAGGTGGTAGGTGGCGCCCTCAGGGCTGTGGCCCTCCTTCACGGGTGACTACGACGTGGACTCATTGCTGACGGGTGAGATGTCGCTGCTGCTGTGGTGGTTGGCTGCTGCAGGGCTGGAGGGGGACGGTGACTTGACCAGGATCTGCCAGGAGGGGATCTTGGGTGCAGATGGTGAGGGTGGGACCTGCCTCCGATTTAAAAGGAGGCCCTTCAAAGAGTTGATTTCTGACTTGAGTTCGTTGATGTTCTGGGATTCCAGGATCCAGTTGGTTGACTTGGTGGCCTTAGCGGTGGCCAGTTCATGAGCGAGCTCCTGGACCCTCTGCTGCTGTTGGATCAGCAGCTCCTGGACAGAGGCTAACGTGGTCTGCACCTGCGTCACTGTCTGGGCCACGCTGCCACTCAGCTCTGCGAGGCTGGCCTCCATCCACTCCAGCTGCTTCCTGTCCTCTCTGCCGCCCACGATGAGGGGGAGCAGGTATTTCTCATAGAGCTGGTGAAAGCCAAATGCGATTTCTGCCATGATGATGGTCAAGGCACCGTAATCCCTCCACCGGGAGCCTGCGGGGCTGTATGGCTGAGGAAGGAGGTGAGGGGGCTGCACGGGAACCACCTGCGTGGCTGGGCCCAAGGCTGAAGGCTCCTCGGCAGCAGTGCCTGACTGCTGGAAGGCCAGATCAATCTCTTCATCCGTCAGCCCTTTCTTCTCGAGGAATGCTCTCCTGGTTGCAAGTGGGCTCTGGCGGACCCGGGAATTCCGTAGAAACTTCACTGCTGTGGCAATCAATGGCTCTCGAGGCAGCACATTTTCACTTCCTGGAGTTGAGCTTGGCTGACTGGGTTGCTCTGCTTGCTCCGAGGACGCCATCTTTCTGAGGCCTGACTAATCCATCTCCGCGGGGCAAGGCCCACATCAAACTTTTAACGTAAGATTGAGGAAATTGAGAACTTCTGGCAACTTACATAGTCTAATTTTGATGAAATGTGCAATTAAACTGTACTGTAGCATATAAATTCACAAACAGTATCAAATACCTTAACTCAGTGTGATTACATATTAATATAAAGAAAATAAACATCCTTAGAACTGAATCAATAAGCAACACCATTGTTAATGGTGATTAGATAGTAACGATACCTCTGACAGGAACACATTAGAAGGCCCAAAACATAGAAAGTATAGAGTTCTAGCCTGTACTACATTAACAAAGATGGTTCAGAAAAATTATTTTCCTATTATAAAGAACTATACAGATTTTCATAATTGTTGTTGTTGTTAAGTGCTGTGGAGTCATAGAGGACGCATAGCAATCCTATGAACAAAAGACCTGAACACTTGTATAAACTTTCATCATTTCTCCAAGTTCATAGAGTTTCTGGAGGCAAGCTATTTCAGAAGTGGATGCCACTCCTGCTTCCAAGCTTGTTTTAATTGGGGAGCTCCACCAAACACTGTCCACCATGGGGAATCATTATCACATTTGACACATCAATGTCACAGTGTTTAGCATCACAGCAACCACGAGTTACCTCTGTACAGCAAATAGACAAGTTCTATACCACTTAGAAGAATGTTTGAATAAAAACAATTAAAACTAGGCCGGAGGGCCGCAGATTAAAATCACCCACCTTTGGCTTGGTAGCATAACTTTCTTTCCACTAGGCCAACAGAGCTCTGTCATTGTTGTTGTTGTTGATGTTGAGTGCTGTCCAGTTGTAGACGACTCATAGTGACCCGGTGAACGAAAGACCTGAACACTTGTGTAACTTTCATCTTTTCTCCAAGTTCATAGAGTTTTCGGAGACAAGCTCAGGAAAATTATTTTCCTATTATAAAGAACTATGCATATATTTTAATAAACCCTTTTCTAGACATTCATTTATGTGCTAACTTGTGTGGTCCATCTCCCTTACTCTCCTAATGATGTTCCCGAGACCAACAACAGAATTTCCCATTGCAGCTCCCACTGTCTAAGCCAATATAGTTGCTCTCTCTTGTTTACCTAAGAACTAAAATCCCACATTTACTGCAAGGAACAATGTTCTAATTCCATTCAAATCTACCTAAACTCCCAATTATTTGCAGAAGCACATTATATAATGTTTTCAAATTGGACATAGATTTATTTCTCAAATCCAAAGCAGACTCTCCTGAGGTCAGATCTCATGAGAGGGTCATGATAGAACCAGGGACACAGAGTCCAGGAGAGTGAATTGAAACAGGTCCATCTGTTACAACATATACAGAACCCCTACTATGTGCCTTATTAGGCTTTAAGTGTCTTAAGAAACAGTGGAACAAGACAAGAGCTTGACAATTCCTGCACCATGGATTAGCTCCTAAATGCCTGAATATATTCTTCTCTAATGGCCTAGTGGCAAGAAGCTGTGTTGCAATCCCAAAGGTACATGGCTCAAATCCACCATCTGCTCCACAGGAGAAGGATGGGCAATCTCCTTCCATCCTGTTCAGCTAACTAACTGCCTCTGAAAACCACCAGAGGTTCTGTTATGCCTCATCTCTGACTGGTACACAAAAACAACAACAACAATGACAATGTCATAACAACAATATTATGCAGACTAAGTGGCTGAGGCTGGAGAGTCTAGCTGGAGAAAAGGATCAGGAAATAGCCCTGCTTGCCCCTGCTCCTTGCTGACTCCTTTGACAGGACCCCAGGAATGATAATTTCAGTCTCTCCTGAGTCACATGTAGATGGAGGAAGAGGAGAGAGCAGAGAGCCCAGGTATCAGTAAGATGTCAGTGGTCCCAATGTCAATGGGACAGGTGTTGAAGATGGCTACATTTCTGGAGAACACCCTCCCTTGGGTGTTCAGTGATGTCCTTCCACTTTACGACTAACGTGAGTGCGAAGTCACTTGGTTCTAAGGAACCAGTCATAGACTGGAATATGATTGAGATCACATTTATTATTAAATCTCTTATCACTTAATCCACCCTGGACAGGTAAACCTCCTGCCATCCCAGATTTTAGGTGCCATCATCTCCCTGCTTTATTTCAGACATACCTTCATAAGGCTGACACATGCCAATAGATGGACACATTTTCCATACAGGGTATCATGTCCTTAGTCTGCTGTCTAATGAAAATATATAGAACATGTTCTTGGTCACTCTCCACATTAATATAATTCCACCCATATGTATAGTTAATTATTTTAGTTTGTTTGTCTCCACAGTCAACACTCTTGACACCAGCAGCGGGAAATCAAGAGATGAATTGCACTGGGAAAGTCAGCTGTCAGGAACCTCTCCAGAGTACTGAAGAGCAACAACGTCAGGCTGGAGACTAAGGTGCACTTGATCCGGGCTACAGTCTTTGCAATTGTGTGCTATGCATTGGAGAGCTGGACAGTGACTAGGGATGATAGAAAGAATTGATGCTTTTGAACTGTGGTGCTGGAGAAGAGTGTTGAATATACCATGGACTACTAGGAGAACAAACAGGATTTTCCTGGAGGGGGTGAAGTCTGGTTGCTCCTTGGAGTCAAGGATTCTGAAGCTTCGTCTGCCATACTTTGGACATGTTGCAAGGAGGAACCAGTCCTTGGAGAGGGATATCATGTTTGGGAGAGTGGAGGGATGGTGCAGGAGAAGTAGATCCTCGATGATATGGACTGATTCCGTGACTGGGGTAGTGGGAGTAGGTGTGTTGGAGACAATGAGGTTGGTGCAGGATAGGACAGGGTTTAAGGCTCTTGCACATACAGTCACTATGAGTCACAAGTGACTCAATGGCACATAACAAGAAAACCCCATATGGAAGAGGCCTTTTCATTTCCATTTTAAAGAAATGGGAGTTAAGGGCCAAAGAGTCTGAATCACACACTGAGGTGACCCAGAAGTCAGCAGTCAAATCACTTTGGCAAAAAATGTGCTACCATGCTTGTCTCAACCACATGCCAGAGGCTGTTCTCGAGACTTTACCTGCTGCACATAGAGAACAAGATAGTTCATAGAATCGCTAGTCTCCTTCCATAACATGATGTTTTATTTTGTCTTACACTTTATAGGTATCCCTTTAAATTCCTTGAATAGGGAACACTTGTCATAGGTTCCAAGTTGCCTCTCCCATGCCAATCTCATAGAGACACATATGAAAGTGTTGCTTTGGTGAAGGTCAGCTCCCATACATTCAGAACAATCTCTAATACAGAATACCTTCCTAAAGTTAAACTAGGGATCAGAGGGTCTAAGAAATATTATATTGAGTAAAACAAAGTGAATAGGATTCCTGGGCAGCAGGGACACTACTGAATCACCCCAGGATGCAATGTAGGTCAGCCCAGGTAAGACAGCCACTGCCTGGCTTGTTCTGAGCCTGTGTCTAACACCCTTCATGTCCAGGATACCATGTACACGATCACTAGTGCTCCCTTACGCCTTTCCTCCTCTGGGCTTTGAAAAAGAGCAAAGACAATCTTTGCTGTGCAGACTGAGTCCTGGTTCAGGTGCTGGGGACTACTGACTAGATGATAAATGACATCATGAGTGGAGCAGTCATTCAATTTACTTATCGTCTACTAAATTAGGAGAGTAAGGTGATGCAGTCCATAGGGATCTGGGTGGCTAACCTGAATGTGGAAACTCAAGAGTAGTTTGAATTATTCAGCTAATCTATGATGGGGCATCTCCTCCTGCGATTTATAGCCTCAGAAAATCTGGTGGGGATTCAGCCACGTGTCAGTTCTGACTTGAAGGAAATGAGGCTGAATCTACCAAACTACGTATAGTACTATTTATTCACTCACACAAACTAAAATGCCAAAGGGTCTTCTTCTCTTTTGCCAACCCCCCACCTTTCCAACCATGATGTTCCTCTCCAAGGAACAGACTCTCCTAGCAACATGTCAGAAGTATGCAAGATGAAGATTCAACATCTTTGCCTCCAAGAAGTACACTGGCTGCACTTTTTCCAAGACATACTTGTTTGTTCTTTTGGAAGTTCATTTGATATTCAGTAGTGTACTCAAACACCGTAGCTCAAAGACATCAATTCATCTTCTGTCATCCTTATTCATTATCCAGCTCTCAAATGCATAACAAGTGATTGAAAAGACCAGGCCTGAATTAAGTGCACCTTAGTCCTCAACCTGACATAATTGCTCTTCAGTAATTTAAACAATACCCCCTGACTGCAGACTTTCCCTGTACAATGTATCTCCTGATTTTCTGACTGCTGATACCAAAGCCACTGATTATGGATCTAAGCAAGAAAGCAAGATTAAATTGTTGACAACTTTGATCTTTACCATCTATCGTGATGTTGTCTATCTGTTCAATGAAAGAATTTTTGTTTTCTTGATGTTGAGATATAATGCATATTAAAGATTCTATTCTTTGATTTTCTTCAACAAGTACTTCAAGTCCACCTTATTTTCAGCAAGCAAGGCTATGTCATCTGCACAACACCAGTTATTGATGAGTCTTTCTCTGATCTTGATGCTACATTCTTTTTCTTAGAGTCCAGCTTGTTTAGTAATTTGCTCAGCATTTGGATTGAATAAGTATATAGAGAGAATATAACACTGATGCACCCCTTTTCTTAATTTTAAGCCATGTAATGTTACCTTGTTGTGTTCACACAACAGCTTCTTGGTATAGGTATAGATTTCACAGGAGCAATTAAGTGTTCTGGGATTCCTATTCCTCTCAAGGTTAGCCATAACTTATTATGATCCATACAGCCAATTGTCTTTGTCAATAGTCAATAAAGCATAAATATATTATTTTGGTATTTGTTACTTTGAGCCTTGATCCATTTGACATCAACAATGAAATCCCTGGTTCCTTTCCTAAATTCTGCTTGAACTTCTGGCAATTTCATACCTATGTACTATTTTAACCATTTTTGGATTTGTGGTTTTTTTAAAAAGTGTTTTATTTTATGTTGATTTACTTAAAAAGTAGTACATTGTATTTCATACTATTCTTCATTCACATTGTGTTTCATATAGTCATTCCTACTCATTGTTGTTGTTGTTATGTGCCATCAAGTCATCTGCGACTCATAGCTACCCTAGGTACAACAGCCTTAAACCCTGCTCTCTCCTGTGCCAATCTCATTGTCTCTGGTACACCTAACCCCACTATCCTGGTCACTGAATCAATCCATCTCATCAAGGGTCTTCCTCTCTTGAGTTGTCCCTCAACCTTCTCAAGCATGACGTCCCTCTCCCAAACACTAGTCCCTCCTTGCAACATGTCCAAAGTATGTCAGATGAGACTTCAGAATTCTTGCCTCCAAGGAACAGCCTGGTCTCACCCTCTCTAGGATGAGTCTGTTTGTTCTCTTAGCAGTCTATTGTCTATTGTATATTCAATACTCTTCTCTAGTACCAAAGCTCAAAGGCATCAATTCTCTGTCACCCCTAGTCATTGTCCTATTTATTATGTTTTACAAAATCTATCCAAAATTGAACTAGGCCCACCATTACCCTGTCTTTTCAGATTCCCACTGAATCTTTCCAATTTCCTTTACCTCCTCCCTCCACCCATCACATTTGAATGATATTCAAGCAGCAAGTAATTTGCTTGCATTTGATATTAATTCTATTGTTTCATAGTTTCCACATTGTGTTGGACCATCATTCTTGGAAATGGAAAAAAAAATAGAAATCTCTTTCAATCAGTTGGCCAGATGTCTCTCTCTCTGGAGACTAAGGTGCGTCTGATACAGGCTTTGGTCTTCCCAATCACTTGTTATGCATCAGAGAGTTGGACAATGACCAAGGAGGATAGAAGGAGAATTGATGCCTTTGAGCTGTGGTGCTGGAGAAGAGTATTGAGAATACCATGGACTGCTAGGAAAACAGATTTGTCCTGGAAAGGGTTAAACCGGGTGGCTCCTTGGAGGCAAGGATTCTCAGGCTCTGTCTAACATACTTTGGACATGTTGTGAGGAGAGACCGGTCCTTGGAGAGGGACACCATGCTTGGGAGGGTGGAGGGACAGCGCAGGAGAGGAAGGCCCTCTATGAGGTGGATTGATTCAGTGAGTGGGATAATTGTGATGGGAGTGTCAGAGACGGTGCGATTGGCACAGGACAGATCTGAGTTTAGGGCTGTTGTACATAGGGTCGCTATGACTCGCACGCGACTCGACGGCACATAACAACAACAACAACAACGGACCAGACTGGTGAGCACACCCAGGGCTGCATCTGTTAGCTGAAACATATCAGTTGGTATCCTATTCATTTCTGGGGTCTTATTTTTTGCTAATGCCAATGCCTTCACTTCAACTTCCTCTTTCATTATCATTGGCTCCTGCTCATGTGGTACTTCCTGAAATTTTTCAGTGTTGGTCAGTTTTTTTCCAGTACAGTGACTCTGTGTACTCCTCTGTCTTCTGTTAATGTATCCTGCATCATTCAACATATTTTCCATAGAATCTTTCAATATTGCAACTTGAGGTTTAAATTTGCTTTTCTGTTCTCTCAGCTTGAGCAATGCAGAAAAAGGTGTTCCCTTTTTATTCTTCAATTCCAGCTCTCTGCGCATTCCATTATTGTAATTTAGCTTTGTCTTCTCCAGCTGCCTTTTGAAATGTTCTGTTCCGCTCTTTTACTGTGACATGTTTTCCCTTTGTTTTGGCTTCATGACGCTCTACTGTACTTTTCAGAGTCTCTTCTGACATCCTTTCTGGTTTCTTTCTTCTTTATTTTTGAATGACTTTTTGCTCTCTTCATGATTAGTATCCTTGATGTTATCCTACAACTCATCTGGTCTTCCATCACTATTGTTCAATGCTTCAAACTTAATCGTATGAAGATTTTGAAATTTGAGTGAATAGATTCAAGATCCTAATTCCTTCAAGTTGTGGTGCTGGAAAAGTATATTGAACATACTGTGAATTGCTAAGAAAACAAACATGAATGACCTAGAGAGGGTGAAACCAGGATGCTCCTTTTTTTTTTTTCATTTTCAGTGGTAAACTTATGCAATTTTTGCCCTTTTGTGATTGACATCTTTCACACAGTACATGCTCTAGATTCCTCTATGTTGCTCAGTTTTTCATGACTTCTTCATCGTTTTTCTTTTTAAAGTAAAGTTTTAATTGCCATTTTAGTGTACATTTACAGAGAAGTTAGATTTTTATTCATTCATTGTTGTTCATTTTATCCTTTTGCCCTCCCTTCCTCCTCTCCCAGTTTGTTTTTTAAAACAATTTATGCATCATTGCACAATTATCTACCTCTTTCCCACCTCCAGTCCTCTTTGTAATGATATATGTCTTATTCTGAACTCTTGTCATACAGATAATGCTTAATCATGTTTTCATTTTAGACAGTTCTTTCATCTGTTCCAGTCCTATTCTCCTCCCAACCCTCTTGCCAGACCTGCTTTATAAAGTGGTACTATGCAATATTTATTTTTTGTGACTGAGATATTTCACTCAGGATGATGTGCTCCAGGTCCCTCATGTTGTGTAGTGTTTTACAAGTTTATTGTTTTTAAGTGATGTACAGTATTCCATTGTATGAATATACCATAGTTTTTCTATCCATTCAATGTTGTGTATTACTCCCTTGTGTGAAGAAGTTACCTTAATTGTTTAGACATTTATCCATTGATGGGCACTTGGATTGTTTCCAACCTCTCTTTGCAACTCTGATAATGATGAATCCATTATCATTATTTCATTAGAATAGACATTTGACTGTAGGATTACTGTATCAAAGGACATTTCCATTTTAAATTATTTAGGATACATTAAATTATTTCCTGGTGGTAAGAAGCTGTGCTATAATCCCAAAGGCACGTTGTTCATATCCACCACCCTCAAGAAAGGACAAACAATCTCCTCCTGTACAATTTATCGCCTCTGAAACCCCACTCGTTTAAACCCAGGGGTTGGTTCTAAGTTGATGGTAATAAACAACAACAGTTTACATAGTAGTTGCACCATTTAATATCCCCACCTGCAGTATGAGAGTTCAATCTCACCACTCCTTCCCCAGTATTTACTGCCTGAATTTAAAGGGATTTTTTT
>NW_006399969.1:4517543-4526212 GCF_000299155.1 Elephantulus edwardii
CAGTCCTTGGTTTTAGTCCTAGGTCCATGATCCACCTTGAGTTGGTTTTTGTATATGGAGTGAGGTGGGGATCTTGTTTAATTCTTCTGCAGATAGTTTTCCAATTTTGCCAACATAAAGGGAATTTTAAGGAGAACCATCACCTCTGTCGAGACTCCTTGATAATTCACTAGGGCCGTGAACAGATGTAACCCTGAGGAATCTCAGTAGAGAAGAGAGATTGTCATGAGCTACTGGGGAACCTACACTGAGAGGCCACTTAGCCTGTTCTAAGGGCACAGCAGTGGGAAGACATGAACTGTCTCTGATAGGCTCTTGCCTCCCTGTCACATGATGGCTGTATCTGAGCCTGGGCTGCAGGGGGCGCTCATGGTCCATTCATGAAGTGTCCATGGGCGATCACAGCTGGGAACCAGGACCCTGGCCCAGCCTGATGCTTTCAGCTGTGGACTTCCACACCCACAGAAATCACCAGCACTGACCCACCTCCCTGGATGTTTTCTGACACAGAAGCTTGACTCAGGCAGGGCCCTGGGTGGAAGTCACAAAAATAAGATTAAATTCATTTGCATGAATGGACCCTCCCTCCTCTGAGAGTATGAAGAGGGTTTGGGGAAGATGAGGAAGCTCTGCAGAAGCAATAGGTCAACAGAAGACACGACTCAGGGTAATCTCCACCATGGCCTGGGCCTCTCTCCATCTCACAGGTGACTAGATTGGGGTCAGAGGAAGGGATATTGGGAGACACATGGGGCCCTGCTTTCTCCTCTTGCCTCTGGATTCTAGGATCACTATCTCTGTGTTTCTCCACTTGCAGGATCCTAGGCCAAGTCTGTGCTGACTGAACTATACACTCAGTGTCCAGAAACATCAGCCAGCAGGTCACCATCTCCTGCACTGGGTGCAGTGCTAACATGGATACAGAGTGCAGTGGTATCAACAGCTCCCAGGAACAGCTCCTAAACTCCTCTTCTAAGGAGAGTCCCAGCGACTCTCAGGGTCCAGATTCTCAGGTTCCAAGTCTAACAACTCAGGCTCCTTGAGGATCAGCGGGCTGCAGGCGAGGATGAGGCTGAATATTACTGCCAGTCTTATGAGAGCAGCCTGAGTGCTAGCACAGTGCTCCAGGACTGCAGGGAGACAACTCCTTTCTCATCTACCAGGAGGGAGACATCCAACTGCTCCTTCTCAGATTCTCCTGGGGCTTCTGCTTGTTCTGGTGCTGCTGCCACTCAGGCCCAGCTCCTCTGTGGGGACCACCTGCTGTGAGCCCCCTTCTCTTGCTTCTATCCTCAGAGTCACTCACTGACAAGTCACTAATGCCAGGCAGAGTGGCTCAGAGGACAGAGTCCTTTTCCTATCTGCTGGAGAAAGAAAGTCTTCGCATTAATGCCTGGGGCTGAGTGGAGCATCTAGCTATGATCATCTCAAAGTCCATCTGTGACTAGAACATGAGTCTCTATCATTAGTTATCCATGTTTCTAGGAATTTCCAGATCTATGCCATCCTCTAAGTCATCTGCAGTGTTATTCTCTACACTTTGTTTTCCTCAAGTCTATGAGAGAGAAAGAGAGAGAGAGAGAGAGATAAAGGTGAAAGAGAGAGGGGGAGAGTTGTTGTGTGCTGTCAAGTCAGAACTGACAAATAGCTAAACCTCAAGCAGGATTTCAGAGGCAGTTAATCACACAGAAGGAGATTTCCCATCCTTCTATGGAGCAGCTGGTGGATTAGACTCTCCTGTCTTCAGGATTGCAGTGCAGCTTGTTACAACTAAGCCATCAGAGCTCTACATAGAGATAGGTAGATAAATATATATTTTCTTTTTGATGCACTGAGTTCTGTTGACCTAGTGGATAAGAATTTGGCTCCCAATCCAAAGACAATGTATTCAAATCCACCAGGTTTTTTGTGCAGCAGGAAGTTGGAAAAAGCCCTCACAAGCAATTTCCCTATTAAAAAAAAACACCCCAGAAACCTACAGAGGGTCAACCATGTATTTGTTCTGACTGGAAGGCAACAAAATTGTTAGAAAGGAAGATTTTGCATGAATATTACACCCTGGAACCTGTCTGGAGAAACTCTACAAATGAATTCTGGAAGATATAGACCCTGGAAAGTTTCTGTGAGATGAGTGCTCACAGCTGGTGTTGCTTTTTAGAGTTGAGCAGGTAGTCTCTTTGACAACTCAGCCATGGTGTCCTCTCTGGGTCTGACAGGGTTTTCTGCACACAGACCTGTGTGGTCCCTGTAGCTGCTCCTCCCAAGCCCCTTTCCAGGGTAACTAGAGCATCATGGTCAGGCTGCCTGTCCAAAGGCCTCACAATGTAGAACCAGAGTTCTGTGAGAGTGTTTGAGTCAGGAGGAGGGTGGGCTTGATTTTGTCTAGGGGGTTCCTACTCCCTGAACCAAAGTGGAGAGATTACAAGAGGCCTGGAGCAACCTAGCTACAGACCTGAGATTCTAGCATGACTGTGTTAACTATAACCTATTCCCCTTTTCCACTTCATAGGTAGAAACTAGGGAGTGCTCACAGCCTAGTGGCAAGAAGCTGCGCTGTAATCCCTAAGGCACGTGGTTTGAGGCCACCAGCTGCTCCATGGGAGAAGGACAGGTAATCTCCTCCTGTGTTATTAACTGCCTCTGAAAACTTGCTGGAATGTCAGCTATGGGTCCTTTCCAACTTGAAGGTACACAACAACAGATAGAAACTGGGCGCAGAGAACGTGGGGCAGATGCACAATGTATGTCAGGCCCTTCAGTTCAGAAATGAAAAAATGAAATCTTATTCCTCACCTATCACCCAGGAATGTCTGGATTGCAGAGCCTCTGCCCCACATATGCTGACTCAGCAGACTTCTCCATTGTTCTCCCTGGGAAAAACAGTTAAGCTCACCTGCACCCTGAGCAGTGGCTGTGGTGACAGCTGTGTTGAGTGTTACCAGCAGAAATCAGAAAGGTCTCCGAAGTTGTGATGAGAGTGAGCAGCAGTGGTATATCTGAATCCAAGGGAAATGAGACCTGAACATACAAGATTTTGAGTCAGGAGAGGAAACTTAACTACCACTTGGGGACAGTCTCCACTATTGGGGACAGCTACATGTAACTGTAGTGACACACTGATGAAGCGAGACAAAAACCTCTCTTTCCTGGGCTGTATGGTTGACAACTCAGGAATTATCCTTCGAATCCACACTGTGAGTTTCTACTTCAGTAGGTATTTTGGTAACTCAGCTCCCAAATGTGAAAATAACGTCTTTCCTGGTAGCAGTTGTCCCCGCTTGAAGAATCCTGATAACATTTAAGGAGACCAGGCCAGAGACCAGACCAGACAATGGATCTTCATAAGGCTCTGGACCTAATCACAAAATCTCATACCCAGGTTAATTAATAACCCCACATTCTGAGCAAAATATCATTTTCCCCAGTCCTCCCTAAAACCCCTATAAATAGAAACCATCTTTGTCTACCTACATGCCATTTTGACCTTCTCAGCGCGTCGTCACTTGGCATCTTCTCGACCACGCAGTAAAGGCCTGTTCATTTCTTGGGACCAGCTTCTTTCTTTCTGTCCCTTGTTCTCAACTCTTTCTTCTATCAAACACCTCAGGATAGCAAAGATTCTTCTGTGTTGTGATATTTTTTTTTAAAAACAAACCACAGCAAATGTAATATTCAACATCATAGCACCACCTGGAGACCTCACCTTGCCCCCAACCCCACCTTGCCCCAAGAGTACATCCAAAATGGAAAAAGAACCCCCAAATCCCAACAAAAAACACATCCAAACTCAATCAAGAAACACAAAAGCAAACCCAGGTTCCTGCTGCTCTTTTAAAAGCTGGGCCCTGATCCTGGAAGGCCCTGACAGGCCCCAGCAAGCAGGAGCAGAACCCCTGAGTCCAGAGAGCACGTACCAGGCTCTGATTATAGAAAATGCAGGTAGGAGCAGGAACAGAGGGCCCAGCTTGTGGGGGAATGAGGTGGGCAGTCACTCCCTGAGGAGTTTGGGAGTCAGTTACCCATGGAGGTCAGTCATGGGGGGATGGACATGTGGGAGATTCTGGGCAACGGGGCCTTTCCCTGAGGATTAGTGCTTTGATGGCTCAAGGGACATTCAATGCAACCCACCTTACAGGCCTGTGCCTTGAGTGACACAAGTGGCCTGAATGCCCCACATGTGGCTGTGCAAGTGCTGGACTCCCAGCTTGAAGTTCAGCTTGCTCACAGGCATGGTGTCAGCACCGCCTCCCACAGCTCGTCCTCCAGTAGCATCTTCTGGAGTTCGACAGCAGATTCCTGGGTCTGCTCTTGGTCATTACTGTCTACCTTGAAGATGAGGCCCTGAGTGTTCTGAAATTGGTGCCTCCACAGAGGTCGAATCTTGTCCTGGCTCCCAAGTCCCAGACTGTGAAGTGGATGTTCTTATATTCTACTGTTTCCTCGCCTTTGGTGGGGATGTAGGTGACAATCTCCCTCAGCTTCAGTATGTACAGGATTGTGGTCTTGCCACTGCATGCAAGCCAACCATGAGGATTCGCATCTGCTTCTTCCCCAAGATCCACAAGAAAAGCACAGACATGGTGAAGCCATGGATGAGGGGGGCGTGGTTGCATGGTGCAGACTGGAGGCTGCTGGCAGGGGGCATGAGGAGCAGCAGCAGGAGGAGGCACCGCCCTGTGTTGTGAAATGTTTTTATAAGCACTTTCTACAATATTAAATTTTATCCATGGACTTGTGTGTTTGTAATCACTTACGCATGTGCTGATGGATATTTCATTTTCCGAATGTGTACCTGTCCACAAGTATAAATCTATCACATCTCTTCTGCTATCCCCAAGCATTGGTGGCTTGGTGGGTAAGGAGTTTAACTGGCAACCCAGAGCAAGAAGGAAAAACACTTCTCATGTGGTTTGCAGTCTCTGAAAACCTGATGGAACATCAGCTGTGAGTCAATTCTGACTTGACAATTAGAGAGAGAGAAACTCAAAAGAATGAAACTGTATTTTTCCTTTGAAATGCAAGACCTTGACCCTCACCTTGGGATCACACATGTGTGCATGGCCTCAGATGACTTTCACTCTCTCCTCATATCATCCTCACTGCACATAATCATCAGGTTGTACATATAGAAACTTGATGTTGAATATCCAACAGAACATTACCACATACAAGAGCATGAGAATGGCTGGGCTCAGATCTGGAAAGTTCCACCAAAATGGAATTAGGACTCACTTAAAGTTCTCAGGAAAGAAAATTTGTCACCAATTCTGAACATAAACTTATTGCTTCCACAAGCATATAAGATAGACTTGTTAATAAGACCATTAATGAAATTTGCTTATCAAGCTTTAAAGAGAAAGATTTAGAAATTGAGAATTTCCACCAAATTATGTAGATGAATTTGATCAAATGTGCAATCAAAAAGCACTGTATCATAAAGTTCACAAGTAATATCAAATACATTAACTTCAGGTAATTGCATATCAATATAAAAAATACATGCCCATAAAAATTAACCAATAAACTGCACTCTGATTAAAGGTGATTGAGTAATAATTATAGTCTAATCAGCACACATTAGAAAACTCAAAATGTAAAAAGCATAGACTTCTGGTTTTGTAGAACACTGATAAAGTAATCTGGGCTTATAAAAATGCTTTTGTAGTGACAGAGAACTAAACATACTTTCAGGCAAGCTGTCCTAGGGTCAGAGCGCATGACGGGTCATGACACTGAAGTGTTCAGTGATGTCTGATTGAGGTCTGTGGACTGAAGTAGACCCACCTATCGCATCATATACAGGAAACCTGCTATGTGACTTATTAGGTTCCAGGTTCTTTTTTTCCTTTTTTTAGGTTCCAGGTTCTTAAGTACCAAGTATGAACAAGACAAGAGCTTGAAGATTCCAGAGGAGTGCCCAAATCCCCGAATATACTCATCTCTGATAACTACTGTAGGCTCTGCTCTGGGGACTAGAGGGCAGTGACAGGTAAATTTAGCTGGAGAAGAAAACTGGCATATCATCTTGCTTCCCCCTCCCTGCATTTCTCTCACTCCCCTGAGCCAGAGACCCAGTCCATCCTGAATCACATGCAGATGGAGGAGAAGAAGCAGAAGAGAGTCTGAAAGCAGTAAGGAGATCTGTGGGCCTGGAGAGATGTTGGAAATCACCCTTCCTTAGGGACTCAGTGATGTCTCAGATTTTAGGTACCATCATCTCCTGCTTTCATCCCAGACACACTTTCACGAACATGGAATCACTCACGGAAACCATTTTATAGTCAAGGAAATATTTTTGTTAGTCTGTTGTGTGATAAAAGTCAAATAGAATATGTTCTTAGCCACTCTTCACATTAATATATTTCCACACCTATGGAAGAGGCCTTTTCTTCTCCACTTTTCAGGAGTGAAAATTAAAGTACAAGGGGTCTGATTCACACTCTGAGGTGTCCTAAAATTCAGGAGCTGAATCATCCCGGGAAAAATTTCCTATTACACCATGCTTTTCTCAAACATGTCAGAAGCTGTTCTCAAGACTTACCTGCTGCACAAGATAGTTTGCAGATTAATCTGTCTTCTTCTAGAATATGATGCTTTATTTTGTTCTGCACTTAATAGCTGCCCCCTTAAATATATGAAACAAGGAACACCTGACATGGATTCCAATGCACCTTTCCCATGACAATCTCATAGAGACACTTATGGTAGAGCTGGGTTGTAGAAGGCTCAGATGCACTCAGGTAAATCTCTAACATAGGACAGGGTTCTAAAGTGGAACCGGGGAGCAGAGGGTTAAGGATACCATGAGAAGCAAAACAAAGTGAAAAGAATTTCCCAGGATACTATTTCTAGGTAGTAGAGACACTCACTACTGGGTCACCCCAAGGTTCAATGAGGGTGGTCCCAGGGATGACAGCTAATGCCTACCTCCTTCTGTGCTTATTCCCTCATTCTGGGATACTTCAGACGTGACCACTACAGTTCCCAACTCCTTTCCCCCACTGGGATTTGAAAGAGTGGAGACAAGATATAGCTCTCCCTTGCTGCACAGACTCGTGAATCCTGGCTCAGGCCCTGGGGAAGGGGAAATGACTACTTCTCAGAGGATTAATGACTTTATGGATGGAGAAGCCATTCAGTTTCCTTACTATCTATTAAACTAAGGGTGTCATGTGGTGCAGTCCATAGGAAGTTGTGCTGCTAACCTAAATGTGGATCCTCTCTGGAACTTTGAATTCAGCAGCTACTCTGTGAGAGAAAGATGGGTCATCTTCTTTCTTGTTATTTACGACCTCAGAAAACCTGATGGAGAATCAGCCATGTGTCAATTCTGACTTGAGGACAGTGAGTTTGAATCCACTAGACTAAGTTATACAGTTTATCAAATTACACATCAGAAGTCAGATTGGCAAAAATATCCTGAAAATTCTACCTCTAAAATATGTTCCAATTTACTCCTTTACTCTTTTCATTTACTCTAATTTACTTCTTTACTCTTACTGCTGTTTTAATGTATTTCCTTCAAGACAATATATTATTATTACTTTTTTTTTATTTTTTAGGTTTTGCACTGCTCTCTCTCATTGTGCTCCCTGTCATGTGTGTCTAGGCTGAGGCAGCAAAAAGGTGCTGTAGTCTGTCCCCGAGTGTCTGTGTCCTGTCCCAGGTGAGAACCATCCACCAGCCTCTCCTTTGGATACTTCTGCCTGGTACTAACTAGGTTTCAGAGTTGTGACATACCAGGATCCCTGGAACCACAGACTACCACCCTCGCTCTATACCAAAACCCTCCCTGGATAAAGTTTCTTTTTTTTTAAGAAAAGAAAAATCTTATTTTAACTGTGGTTTTAATGAAAGTTCATGGAAAAGTTGGACTTTTCATTCAGTCATTGTTGCACATTTTCCTCCTCCCCCAGTACATGGGTTTGGTTTTGTTTTTTTTTAAACATTCATTCATTGTTGCACAAGCCCCTCTTCTGCTCCCCCTCCAGCAGCCATTTTGCAATGTACCGTGTTGTCTTACATATAATACCTAATCATATATTCCTTTTAAACTGTTCTCTCCCTCATCTGTTCCAATACAGTGTTCATTATCGATCCACTCTTCCTGTTCTCCTCCCAACCTCAGATTTGTCATTGTTGTTGTTTGTTGTTAGGTCCAATCAAGTTGAGTAAGGCTCATAGCAACCCTATGAACAAAAGATCTGAATCCTGTCCTATCCTGCACCATCCTCACACTTCCTGACACATAAGAGCCCATTGCAACAGTCACCTGTCGATCCACCTGGTTGAGGGTTTTCCTTTCCTTCACCAACCCTCCATCCTTCCCAACATCATGTCCTTCTCCAAGCAATAGCACTTCCTAACAATATGCCCAAAGTATGTGAGGCAAAGCCTCAATATTCTTGCCTCCAAAGAGCACTCCAGTTGCACCCTCTCCAAGACATATGTGTTAGTTCTATGGGCTGTCTATGAGATGTCCAAATGCTCATCTCCAACACCATGGCTTCAATTCATTTTCTATCACCTTTATTCATTGTCCAGGTCTTGGATGCATAATCAGAAAGACCATGGCCTAAATCAGACACACCTTAAACCTCAAACTGACATCACTGTTATTGTTGTTGTTGTTGTTGTTATGTGCCGTCGAGTCGCCTGCGACTCATAGC
>NW_006399969.1:4529427-4531200 GCF_000299155.1 Elephantulus edwardii
ATATGCGTAAGGATTTGATTCTTAGATTGTCCCATTCATCTATGTTGTTCTGTCCTGGTAGTTGGTTTTTCATTATGCTTGGAATATATTCATACTGTGGATTAGGGCTTCTAGACTTCTTCCAAGCTTTTCTCTGATAAAGTTTATATTCTTTGGTTTAACTAAGTCCTTGATCCACCTTGAGGTGGTTTTTGTGCATATTGTGAGGTGTGGGTCTTGCCTGAGTTTTCTACAGATGGTTTTCCAACACCATTTGTTAAAAAGGCTGTTATTTCCCCACTTGACAGATATTGTCTCTTTGTGAAAAATCATTTAAGCATAGGTAGATGCGCTGATTTCTGGCTTCTTAATTCTATTCCATTGATCTGTATGTCTGTCACTATATTAGTACCATGCTGTCTTAAACACCGTAGCTGTGTAATAGGATTTGAAATTAGAGAATATGATGCCTCCTACCTTGTTTCTCTTTTTAAGAAGTGCTTTACTTATTCAAGATTTCTTTCCATTCCAGATAAAATTGTAAATTGCCTTCTCTATCTCATTAAAGAATGGAACTGAAATCGTGTTGAAATTGCATTGAATTTGTAGATTGCCTTTGGTAGAATTAGCATCTTCATAATATTGAGTCTTCCTATCCATGAGCATAGTATATACTTACATTTCTCCAGATCTTTTTGTTTCTTGTAGTATTGTTTTGTAATTTTCTTTGTATAGGTCTTTTGTGTCTGTAGTTAGATTTGCTACCAAGTATTTAATCTTGTGATTCGCTATGGTGATGTGTATTTTTTTTCTTAGCCCTTTTTCTGTATTCTCTTTTTCACTGTAGAGATATGCAACTGATTTTTGCATGTTGGTATTGTGTATTGCTACTTTGCTGAATGAAGATTACATTCAGGAGTTTTCTTGCTGAGTGGTTAGTGTTTTCTAAGTATAATAGCATATCATCTGTATATAATTTTACCTTTTATTTGCCAATTTGGATGCCTCTCATATCCTTCTCTTGTCTTATTGCTCTTGCTAAGGCTTGCAATATTGAATAGGAGAGGTGATAAAGGGCAAGCTTGTCTAGTTCCTGTTCTCAAAGGGAATGCCTTTAAAATCTCTCTATTGAGAATGATGTTGACTCTTGGTTTTGCATATATACTTTTCAACATGTTGAAGAAATTCCCCTCTAATTTTTTTTTTTTAGTGTTTTAATTAGGAAAGGGTATTGGATATTGTCAAGGCCTTTTCTACATCAATGGATAGGATTATGTGATTCTTCTTTCCTTTGTTAATTTGATGAATTGCATTGATTGTTTTTCTTCATGTTGAAACATCCTTGCTTATCTGTTATCCATCACAATTGGCCATCATAAATTTTTTTCTATATATATACTTTTGGATTCTGTTACCTAGGATGTTATTGAGGATTTTTGCATCTATGTTCATGAGAGAAATTGGTCTATAGTTTTCTATCTTGACGGTATCTTTACCTGACTTTTGTATCAAGGAAATGTTTGCTTCATAGAATGAGTCTGGGGGAATTCCATCTTTTTCTATATTTTGAAATGTTTTATTTTTATGTAGAATTAGTGACAATTCTTCACTAAATATCTGATAAAATTAAACCATCTGGTCCAGGGCTTTCTTTTTTTGTTAAAAGATGTTTCATTCACTGTTCAATTTTTTTCTTTTGTAATGAGTCTGTTCAGGTGTTCTACTTCAGCCTATGTCAGTTGGGGTAGGTTGTGAGTTTCTAAGTATTTGTCCATTTCCTCTAGGTTTTCATAT
>NW_006399969.1:4535460-4541941 GCF_000299155.1 Elephantulus edwardii
TTGTTGCTGGTTACTTCGATCCATTCTTCTTTCTGTGGCATCTCTGCAAGAAGGACTTCCCTCTGTATTTCCTGCAATGGTTGTTTTGTTTTCACAAACTCCCTGAGGGTCTGCTTTTCTGAGAATATCTTGATCTCTCCATCATATCTGATGGACAGTTTTGCTGGGTACAGTATTCTTGGTTGACACTTGTGTTCTTTGATTGATTGATATATGTCATTCGACTTTCTCCTTGCTCACATGGTTTCTGCAGAGAAATCAGCATTTAATCTTATTTGCTCTCCTTATAAGTTACTCTTTTCTTCTACCTAGGTGCTTTCAGAATTTTCTCCTTATCCTTGGTTCTGGCAAATTTGACTATGATATGCTTCAGTGTTTTTCTTTTGGTGTCTATTTTATATGGGGTTCACTCAGCTTCTTTTATATATATTCTCTCATTTTCTGTTATGCCTGGACAGTTTTCTTCTAGTAACTCTTCCACAATTCTCTTGGTGCCTTTTTTCTTTTCTTTCTAGTTCTTATCCTTTTTTTTCCTTCTTCCTGTTCAAGGATTCCAAATATGCAAACTTTGTTCCTTTGAATTTTGTCCCATATTATTCTTAGATTTTCTTTGTTCCTGCCTTTTTTACTTTGCTTTTTGTTCTGACAAATCAATGATGAGATTTAAGCTACAATGCCATTCATCCTGATGCAATTGACTCACCTTGTCTAAAGGGGTCCATTACAATGACTGCTTTTGTCACTGGTTTCTCAATGTAAATAGAATAATGTTGCCTCATGAAGAAATGCTCCAAATCACTGGCAATAACAGCGATGCAAATCAAAACCCCAATGAGGTGCTATCTCACTCCAGTAAGTGTGACAAAGTTTAACAGGGTAACAGGTAATAGATGTTGGAGAGGATGTGGTGAGAAAGGAACTCTTATACATTGTTGGTGGGCTTGTAGTTTGGTGCTTCCTCAAAAAGCTGAACATGGAAATTCCATATGACTCCGCTATTCCACTACTTGGAATATACCCTGAGAATATGAGAACTGAGGCACAAACAGATCTGTACACCAATGCTCATAGCAGCATTATTCACCATCACAAAACATGGAAACAGCCCAAATGTTCAACCACAAAGAATGGATTGAGAAACTATGGTACATTCACACAATGGAATACTATGTAGCACATAAGAGCAATAACTTTGTAAACTATTACCTAACTTGGGAGGGACTGGAGAGCATTATGCTGAATGAACTAATTCAGTCCCACAAGGATAAATATTGTATAAGACCGTTATTGTAGAAGGAGTATAAGGATCCAGGAGGGGTGGGAGAGGCTGGAAGCACAGGGATGTGGATGTACAGGGGGAAGAGGGGATTAATCACTGGGTTGTACAATTTGATGGGTGGGGTAGAGGGAAATGGAAAGAATTTGTTTGAATTTGTATTATAATGTTGTAAAAAAAACTAGTGGAAAAAAGTCTGCTTGGGGAGGAGGAAGAGGGAGGTGGTAAAATGTGCAACAATCAATGAACGAAAATCTAACTTTTCTGTAATCTTTTGTTAAAATGACAATTAAAATAAAACATTTATTTTAAAAAGGAATAATGTTGCCTCTAGAATAAAAAGACCTGCTACAGGTGTTGAGTGAACATCACAAGAAGAAAAAAGTTCATCTTGAGTGACTTAAGAGGTACAAGTGCCCCACTGTCAATTAAGATGTCCTTCCTGCTGAATCAAATCTTGGTGATCATTTTATAAGCTCAGAAACCACATAAAAGCCCAGCATCTGTTTTTAATCAGAGATTATACCTTCAAAGAGATCCAGGATTTCCAGTTATTGGATCATTCCTCCCAGTAAGTATATACTCTTCCATTCACCACTTTCTCACTTGTCTACTCTAGCTTCTTGAATTTTTATCATTTTTTTTCCTTTCATTCTATGTTTAGGATGTAGTGAGTTCAATCTTTACACTTAATAGAATTTATGAACCCAGTCCCAACCTTATTCAGCAGTCCATTTTCTCTCCATTTCTTTCTTTAGAAGAGACATTCTGCTTTTCCTCTACTAAAGTCTGTTTTCTTGTCATCAGACATTTACTAATATCTCTTCTATGGATTTCTTGGAGGAGTAGCCTCTTTAAATGTCTGCCCTTATGTCATTATACACCTCACAAGCTCTCCATGAGCCATGACTCTAAGTGTTCCTTCTCCACTAGACCACCAGCCAACACAGGAAAGACCCAGGTCAGTGTTTACTATACCATTAACTCATCTACTTTGTTCCATGTAGCATTACTAGTAAGTGTTGGAAGCATAAGTATCAATGAATCAATGTGAGTTAAAGGTGAGGCTTGCAGCCAGTTTGAAAGAAAAATCAAACTGGCTGCAAGCCTCACCTTCAATTCACATCAATTTGTTGACATTTAGGATTTTGTTCTTATTGTTGTTAAGTGCTATTAGGTCAAGTACAGCCCATAGCAATCCTATAAGCAACATACCTGAACTTTGTCTTATCTTGTGCCATCGTCCCACTTTCTAATACACTAGAACTAATGGGAAAATCACTGTGTCACTGATTGAAGATCTTCCTCTTCTTCAGCGACCCTCTGCCTTTCCAAACATCATGTCTCTTTCCAAGGAATAGCTCCTCCTACCAACATGCCCAAAATATGTGAGGTGAAACTTTATCATTTTTGTCTCTAAAGAGCACTCTGGCTATACTTCCTTCAAGACATATGTGTTTGTGTTGTTTCTTTCTTTTTTTTTTTTTGCCATCCATGAAATGTTCAGTACTATCTCTAACACAACAGCTCAAAGGAAGCAGTTCTTTGTCTTCCTTATTTATTGTCCAGCTCTCAGATGCATAATAAGTGATCGGAGAGGCCATAGCCTGAATCAGATGCATCTTAGACTTAAACTCTCATTATTATTATTCAATAATTTGGTAAGGCCCCTAACCACAGACTTTCCTAGTGAAATATGTGTCTTGATTTCCTGACTACTAGTACCAAGGATGTTGATTGTGGAGATGAAGTTGTTGACAGTTTCAATCTTTTCTCTATCTATCTATCTATCATGATGTCACCTATTGGTCCAGTGTTAAAAATCTTTGTTTTCTTGACATTGAGGTGAAATCCATACTGAAGGCTATATTCTTTGATCATCTCCCATAAATGCTTCAAGTCTTCTTCACTTTCATCTTAATGACAAGTTTGTATCATCTGTATAACACAGGTTATTGTTCAGTCTCCCTCCAACCCTGATGCTACCTTCTCCTTCATAGGGTCCAGCTTCTTGAATAATTTTCTCAGCATACACATTGATTGGAAACAGCAGTGGCATCCACTTTATAAACAACATGCCTCTAAATGATGATAGTTATAAACAGGCTTCATGTTTTCTCTTCATAATGTTGCTACGAGCCATGCTCGACTTGACAGCAATCAACAACAACATACAGATTGAATAGGTATAGACACAGAAAACAACCCTGACACACTCCCTTCTTAATTTTAAATCATATAGTGTTCCCTTGTTCTGTTAGCACAACAGCTTCTTTGTCTAAGTATAGGTTTTGCATGAGCACAATTAAGAGCTCTGGAATTCCCATTCTTCTTAAAGTTAGCCATAACTTGTTATGATCCATATAATCAAATGCCTTTGCATAGTCAATAAGATCCATTTGACATTGGAAATTATATCTCTGGTGTCACGATTTTCATACTCGAAGGTGATATTGACCAGCGACCAGCAGATGGCACTGTGAAATAAGCTATGGCATGTTTCTTTGAAATCATTGCTCAAATTGGTGATACTCAATCATCCAAGGGCTGAGGGAAAGAGGTGCTCTCTGTAGGAGACTCAGCCACTGTATTCTCTCTGGGTCTGGCAGGGTCTGCTGCACACAGGTCTCTGTGGTCCCTGCAGCTGCTTCCCCACCCCCCCACCCCCAAGACAACTAGAGCATCATGGCCAGGCTGCCTGTTCACACGCCCCATGCAGTGTAAAATCAGATCTCTGTGAGAGCACATGAGTCAGGAAGTGGGTTGGCCTACATTTGCCTAGGGAACTCCTCCTCCATCCATGTGGAGGGGATAAGAGAGGCCTGGTACAACCCAGGTACAGACCCAGGATCAAACTAGAACAGTGTTCACCATGGCCTGGAGCCCTCTTCTCCTCCTGCTCCTGTCCCAATGCACAGGTAGGGACAGGCATCAGAAGCCAGGAGGCAGAAACTCAGCCTGTGACAGTCCTTTCAGTTCAGAAACCCAGAAATAAAATCTTAGTCCTCCCCCTTTACACATGAATTTTTTTTTCAGGGTCCTTGTCCCAGCCTGGAGTGACTCAACCGACCTCTGCATCTTTCTCCCTGGGACAAACAGCCAAGCTCACCTGCACCCTGAGCAGTGGCTATAGTAACTACAAGATTAACTGGTACCAGCAGAGCCCAGGGAAGAGCCCCAGGTTTGTGATGCGAGTGGGTACTAGTGGTATATCTGGATCCAAGGGGGATGGGATCCCTGATCGCTTCTCAGGCTCTGGATCTGACCTGGAGAGGTACCTGACCATCGAGAACATCCAGCTAGAGGACGAGTCAGTCTACTACTGTGGGGTATACCATGGTAGTGGGAGCAGCTACGTGTAACCACAGTGAGACAGGCAGAGGGGAAGTGAGACAAAAACCATCTCACTGATCCTTTCTCCCCATAAATATGATTGACAGACCCAGAGGAAACCTCCTAGCTCATCCTGTGAGATACTACCTTAGATATTTTGTAACTCGGCCTACACTTGTGAGAATCTAATCTACTCATTGCCCTCATTAGCACAGAAATATTCTCCAGTATTGCAAAATATTTTTAGAAACATTTTATAAAACCTATAGTTTTATCTGTGGGTTTGTGTGGTTATTATCACAACTTCATCCACTGTAGAATATTTTATTTGTGGATGCAAAGCCTTCATAAGTGCACTTAGAGTAAAATCTCCATGTCCCCTCCCCTGCTAAATAACTGGGAGCAGAATAACTGAGCTACACTCATAAAACCAGACAATAATTTTTTTCTCCCTGGAGGTACAAAAACTTGACCCTGATTTCTTGGGATCATTTATGTCCACCTGACTTCCATTCCTTACTCAAATCATCTCCACAGATTCAGGATGTTGTTGTTGTTGTTACTTGGTACTATCGAGTTGTCTGTGACCCATGGTAATCCTATGTACAGCAGCTCTGATCCGTGCCCTGTCCTGAACCAGTCTCTAATTCTAGCACACCAACCCCCATTGCCCATGTTACTATATCAATCCATCTCATCCAAGATCTTCCTCCACCATTCTGAGCATGATGTCCTTCTATAAGGATTGATTTCTCCTGATCTGGTGCCCGAAATATGTGAGATGGAGCTTCAAAATCCTGTTCTCCAAGGAGAAGCTTGGTTTCACCCTCTCCAAGACAGACATATTTGTTTTCTTGGTGGTCTGTATGTTCAAAACTCTTTTCCAGCACCACAACTTAAAGGCATCATTTCTTCTTCTGTCATCTTTAGTCATTGTCCAGCACTCTGATGCATAGCAAGTAATTGCAAAGACTATGGAATGGATCAGGCTTACTTTAGTCTCTAGATTGACAGCATTACTTTTCAGTACTTTGGAGAGGACCCCAACAACAGATTTTCTCAATGCAATTTGTCTTTTGATTTCTGTACTGCTGGTCCCAAGAGTGTTGGTTGTGGGGCTGAGCAAATATAAATGTTAACAACTTCCATCACTTCTCCATCTTTTCATGGTCCAGTCAGGTTGTAAATACCTCTCCGTGTAGGAGGTTACGCAGGACATTTCCCCACACAGTTGCATGGGAGTGGCTGGGTTTGCTCTATTCTTGAGGCTTTGGGAGGAGTTTCCACTGCCCTCCACAGAGTGAATATGTGTATATGCAGGAAAGGAAATCAGGGTGGAATTATTCCTTCTATAAAATTATGTGTGAACACCAGGACAGAAGATGACCCTGAAAGGCTGTAATTGTCTGTGATCTGTAAAGTTACTCTAGGAAGGAATGTATATCCAAAATTCTCCAGAAAAATAGACTATACCAATATTTCTGAATATATACATATGACCTCACTCAATTCACAGAAAATCACTGATGTATATCTGTTATACAATGGTTGTTTTTGTGATGCTGAAAGTTATACCACTGGTATTTCAAATACTATCAGAGTCATCAATGGAAAATAAATATGAGCACTCACATTTCTTAAGAATTTTTAAAATTTAAGAAATTAAAACAACCAAATGATTATTGAATGTTTTAAAATAGAAATATAAAACTGAAAACCCAGAGATTCTACTGAAGATTATTCAAAAATGACTGGAATAGCACATCAGCAGAGAACTGCCAGAAGTCCAGGCTGGGTTTAGAAGGGGTCGTGGTACACAATAAACCAACTTGACCTCATAGATATCTATAGACTAATGCACCCCAAAAAAGC
>NW_006399969.1:4545300-4547393 GCF_000299155.1 Elephantulus edwardii
TGGATTGACTCAGTGACTGGGATAATTGGGATGGGTGTGTCAGAGACAGTGTGATTGGCACAGGACAGAGCAGAGTTTAGGGCTGTTGTACATAGGGTCGCTATGAGTCACAAGCGACTCGACGACGGCACATAGCAACAACAACAACATGATGTTCAACAGGAGTGCCAAGTGCACTCAATAATAAAAAAGTCTGTTCAATAGAAAATGTTTGAAAATAGGATTTCTATGTGCAGAAGAATGATCTATTCATGCCTAAAGGTGATTTGTAATATTGGTTATAGATATCTCTATATAAATATATCTTCCACTATTTAAGAGCAAAATACAACCTAATAATAATCTATAAAAGATCTTCACAAATAATTAATGAAAAAGGATATTTGAGTATCTTTAAATGATGTTCAAAGTCAGTAGCTACCTTTTCTATTGTTAGGTACTCTTGAGTCAACTCTAATCCTGATTATTCTTGTGACCCAGTCAAGCTACCACAAGATTTTCTTTTCTGAACATAATCTTTGTGACCATAGATTTGAATTCTTTCTCCAGAGAAGTTCCTGGAGGGGTTCAAATGAGTTTTCAGGTAGCGCCTAACTATTTACCTGTGTGCCATCCAGGCTCCTTCACTAGCATTGATATCACCTGGGCCCCTTGGCTGTTTTTGCTTTTGGAGATGCGGTTTATTTCATTCCTTCTCTATTGCTCTGTCACCCATTCCTCCTTCTCCCAGGGATCTGATACAGCCCTAGGAAATGAAGGGCAGGTCCACGTAATAACCTCTAGCATTCTCTTGTCCTGTAGAGACTCCATTCCCCATGCTCTGTAGAAGGCATACAATGTCAATGCATCTCCTCTCTGATCTCCCCTGGAAGGAAACTTTTATTTTCTCCTCTTTTAAAGTTGGTTTTTATCCTCATTAAACATTTCCTCAGACCTTCTCTGTGAACTTCTGGTAGAGAGACCTATTCTGCTGTCTGTCCATAGTTCTTTGTGCTCTGGTTACTTTGCAGTTCATATGCCCTCCAGGAACCATGATCTCAAGTGTTCCTTCCTAGTCCACACAAGGAGGCATCATGTCAGTGATGGCTACAGAAGTACTTTACCTCAATTATTACATCAATAATTTGGCTTAATTTTGGTCGGTAATTTTGGACAATAATTTGGTGTACTTTTGGGTCAGTTAAAAAAGAAAAAATTGAGAGCTTTGTCCTAGCTAGAAATTGATAGATGACCTGAGACCAGCAGGAGGCGCTGTGAGATAGGCTCTGACATGTTAGATGAGCGCTCACAGCTGGTGGTGCTCAACTGGAGGCCGAGGTCTAGGCAGCCGCTGTATCCTCTCTGGGTCTGGCAAGGTCGGCTGCACACAGGCCAGTGTGGTCTCTGCAGGTGCTCTAGGCCTCCACCCAGGGCAACTAGAGCACCATGGCCAGGCTGTCTGTCCACAGACCCTACTCGATATAGACCCAGAGCTCTATGAAAGGATATGAGTCAGGAAGCCAGTGGGGATGGGTTTGCTATGGGGCTCCTCCTCCCTGAACAATATGAAGGGAATAAGAGGTCTGACACAGGCCAACTCCTTTCTTGAGGTCCTAGCAGGACACTTTTCACCAAAGCTGGATCACTTTCCCCCCTCTCCATTCTTCTCACCTACTTCTTAGGTAGGAACCAGCTTCAGAGACCTCGAGGCAGATGCACAGCCTGTGTCAATGCTTTCAGCTCAAAACAGAAGAAATGAAACCTTAATCTTCCCACATGACTCACGGATGTTATAAAAGCATCTTTCCAAACCTGGGCTGACTCAGCAGAACTCTCCTTCATTTTCCCTTCAAAAACTACTTGCACCATGAGCAGTAGTTACAGTAAGTAGTATGATGAGTGTTGCCAATAGAAACTGGGAAAGGGGTTCAAAGTTGTGATGATAGTGAGGAGCAATGGTATATCTGGGCCCAAGAGAGAAGAGATCTGAACATCCAGGACATTCAGTCAGAGGAGCCAGCTGGCTACCACTGTGGGGCATCCTTCACTATTGGAAGCAGCTACTGTAACCATAGTGACACAGGCAGAGATGAAGGGAGATCAAAATCTACATG
>NW_006399969.1:4547808-4549268 GCF_000299155.1 Elephantulus edwardii
GAAGAAGAAGAAGAAGAAGAAGAAGAAGAAGAAGAAGAAGAAGAAGAAGAAGAAGAAGAAGAAGAAGAAGAAGAAGAAGAAGAGAAAAGAAAAAGGAGAGGAGAGGAGAGGTGGAAAAAGAAGAAGGAGGAGGAGAAGGAGAGGAGAGAAGAGGGGAGGGGAGGAACAGAGAGAGGAAGGAGAGAGACAGAGAGACAAACAGACACACACAGAGAGACAGAGACTGATGGACAGAGAGACAAACAGAGAGAAGTCTCTTAAGCTATTTGCAGCTTCTGAAAACCTGATGGAAGTCAACTTTAAACCAGTTTTTACCTGACAACAATGAAAGGAGAGAGGGCGAGAAGAGAGAGAGAGAGAGAGAGAGAGAGAGATTCATAAAGCAAGTATGTCTTTTCCCCAGGAGATGCAAGAACTTGACCCTGACCTTGGGATCACACATGCAAACATGGTCTCAGATGACTTTCACTCACTCCCCATATTATCCACACTGAGCAGAATCATCACTTTATACATGACTCTCTGTGTTGAATAGCCAACAGACCATTTCAAGATGCAAAAGCATGAGAATAGTTGGGCAACGTTGCAGCTAAAACACGAGGAGACTTTACAAAATCAACAACTATAAAAACATAAGTAGCTCTCTCTGGACTAGACGATGATGTTTATGGACAAAGATACCCAAAATTTTCAACTTAAGCATAGTCCTTCTGTTTAACAAAATGAACGTGTTTGTTTTCTCAAAATACTGGTTGTATGTTGTTGTTGTTGTTGTTATGTGCCGTCGAGTCGCCTGCGCATAGCGACCCTATGTACAACAGCCGTAAACTCTGCTCTGTCCTGTGCCAATCACACTGTCTCTGACACTCCCATCCCGATTATCCCAGTCACTGAATCAATCCACCTCATAGACGACAGAATCCACCTTCCCAAGCATGATGTCCTTCTCCAAGGACCGGTCTCTCCTCACAACATGTCCAAAGTATGTTAGATGGAGCCTCAGAATCCTTGCCTCCAAGGAGCCACCCGGTGTAACCCTTTACAGGACAAATATCTTTGTTTTCCTAGCAGTCCATGGTACTCTCAAATCACCAACTGGCTATCTAAAAGGGAGGTATTAGAACATGAGAGGTTCATTAGCGTTAAATGCTTTCAGGGAAGTAGTTGTTGGAGGGATGATGTAAGGGAGGGAAAAACACCCTCATAAAATAAACTAATGAAATATAAGAGAAATAACAGGTTTGTCCTGGATATAGTGAAAGCAAGTTGCTCCTTGGAGGCAAGGATTTGAAGCTTTGTCTCATGTACTATGGGTACATGGCCAGAAGGGACCAGTCCTTGGAGAAGGACACCATCTTGGAAGGATGGAGGGACAGTGGAAGAGAAGAAGACCCAGGACGGAACGGATTGACAGAGTAACTGCTGTTATGGGGGTATGGGTCTTAAAGACTGTGAGATTG
>NW_006399969.1:4552298-4552899 GCF_000299155.1 Elephantulus edwardii
AAAAAAAAACCCACACACAACTCATTCTCTGATATTTTGAAATGGAAGGAATTTCCTCAAATTTAGGATCTGGCTTTCTGGGAACTCTAATGGACAGTCAGGGCAGAACCAAGAACAAGAGCCCAGCAATGTGTGGCTCAGAAAAAGAACTGATTCAGAGATCCATGTGACCAATAACACTTTAGGTACTAAGGATAAAGTGTACAGTGGAAAGAAAGAGGTAAGAGTAGAGATAAGAAATTTTATTAATGCAAATTAAAATGACAATAACACATTATAGTAGATGTACAAATGGACATTTAAAAATATTTAGGCAATCAACAAACAATGGATAGAAAAACAATGGTATATTGTATACAATGGAATTTTACACAGCACTGGAAAACAATGAACCATGGGACATTCTGGAGGGCATTATGCTGAGTGAAATATCTCAGTCACAAAAGGACAAATACTGCATAGCTCCACTGATATAAAGCAGGACTAATGGGGGGGGGTTTGAGAGGAGAATAGGGTAAGAGTACATAGATAGTAAACACTGTATTGGAATGAAGGCAAGAACTGTTTAAAAGGAATATATGATTAGGTATTATATATATGA
>NW_006399969.1:4554185-4556917 GCF_000299155.1 Elephantulus edwardii
AGGAAAGCCCTCTATGAGGTGGATTGATTTAGTGATTGGGATAATTGGGATGGGAGTGTCAGAGACAGTGCGATTGGCACAGGACAGAGCAGAGTTTAGGGTTGTTGTCCATAGGGTCGCTATGAGTCGCAAGCGACTTGACAGCACATAACAACAACAACAAGAAGCATCTACTAGTATTTTTTTATTAGTATTTCTCTAGAGTCCACTGAGTATGGACATTAATCCAGTGTGATATGTATATAAAATATATATTATATATGTTGTTGTTGTTAGGTGCCATTGAGTCGTACACAACTCATAGCGACCCTATGAATGAAAGGCCTGAGCACTGTTTGTACATAGAGTTTCCGGAGGCAAGCCATTTCGGGCGTGGATGCTGCTCCTGCTTCCAGGCTTGTTTTAGTCGGGAAGCTCCAGCCAACACTGTCCATCATGGGCAACCATTAACACGTTTGGCACATCCGTGTCCCAGTGTTCAGCATCACGGGACCATGAATTACCTCTGTACAGCAATGCACAGACCAGTGCTGTACCACCTAGAAGAATGCTTGACAGGAAAACAATTTGAACCTGGCCTGAGGGCTGCAGATTAGGCTTGGTAGCATAACTTTCCACTAGGCCAACATAGCTCTCTCTATGTCATCGTTGAGAATATCTATATCTATATCTATATCTATATCTATATCTATATCATCTATCTCTATCTCATCTATCCCTATCCCTATCTCTATCTCTATCTCTATCTCTATCTCTATCTCTATCTCTATCTCTATCTATATCTATATCTATATCTATCTATCTCTATCTCTATCTATCTATCTATATCATCTTTCAAGAAAAAATAATTCTCATTAATGGACCCATGTGGAACATCCTGATACATGGAGAAAAGATTGAAATTTGCGATAATCAACATCCATGGTAGATTTCTTATTGTTTTGTTAGATGCCACTGGGTTCAATACAGCCCATAGTTACCCTATGAGTGACAAATGTGAGCTCTGATCTGTTTATTTTCCTGTGTATCAGCTAGGAAATGGACTTTTTAAACCAACATCACCCCTTGCTTCCCGTGTCTCTTATTTTAAGAGCATAGTCATGGAAATTGACCAAACATGCAATCAGTATCCATTAATGGTAATTGCTGACCGTAATGCAAAGGTAAGAAACAAGGAAGAAGAAATCTTTATGCATAGGAAGACTCAGTAGTGTGAAAATTACAATCCTACTAAATGCAATCTACATGTTCAATGTAACCCCAATCCAGATACAAAATTCATTTTCCAAGGAGATCAAAAGGGAAATTGTCAACTTTATTTAGAGAGGAAAGAGACCCCAAATAAGCAAAGCACTTTTGAAAAACAAAAACGAAATGGGAGGCATAGCACTCCCTGACCTCAAAATATACTACACGACAGTAGTAACCAAAATAACATGGTACTGGTACAATGACTTACACATCAATCAAAGGAAAAGAATCGAGAATCCAGAAACTAACTCATCCATCTATGGTCTGCTGATAGTCAAAAAGGAAATAAAACTCATCAAATGTGGAAATGACAACATATGGTGGTGACAAACTGGACTGCTACTTGCAGAAAGCTGAAGCAGGATCCACATCTCACACCATACACAAAAATCAACTCAAGGTAGATCAGACACCTGAGAATAAAGCCCAAAACCATAAAATTCTTAAGAGACAAAGTGGAACCAATTTTAGAAGGCCTAACCTATGGTATAAAGAGACTACCAAATATAGCCAGAAATGTACAAGCTGAAGAGGATAAAATTGATGAATGGACTTTCTAAAGATTAAATCTCTGTGTTCATCAAAACCTTTTTCCAACAGAGTGAAAAGAAAACCTACCGACAGAGAACAAACATTTAGCAATCTCTTCTCATACAAGGTTCTCATAATGAAAGTTTACAAAATCCTCCTGAACCTCCACAAGAAAAAGACTGACAACTCAATTACAAAATGGGCAAAAGACATGGAAAGACTTTTTACAGAGGAAGATATTGAAATGGCCAACAGACACCTGAAGAAATGCTCAAAATCACTGGCAATCAGAGAGATGCAAATCAAAACCACAATGAGATACCATCTTACCCTAGTAGCAGTGGTAACATTTCATAACATTTAGTAGAGCAGCAAGCAATAAGTGTTGGAAAGGAAGTGGAGAGGCAAGAACTCTCATACATGGTTGGTGGGATGTAAAATGGTGCAACCATTCCGGAAGAGAGTTTGGTATTTCCTCAAAAAGTTGAACATAAAGTGAGCTCTGGTGGCCTAGTGGCAAGAAGCTGAACTGCAATCCCAAAGGCACACAGAATCCACCAGCTGCTCCACTGGAGAAGGAGGGGCAATCTCCTCTTGTGCCAGTCTGATCTAACTCGGTAATATACAAGGGGCGGGGGAAGGGGGAAAGCCTTGTTTAAGAAAAATAATTGCACACAGAGACTCCATATGACTCAGATATTCCACTACTAGAAATATACCACAAGGAAATTAGAACTGGGACACAAACAAAGATTAGTACACCAATGTTCATATCAGCATTATTCACCATCTCAGGAACATAGAAACAGCTGAAATGTCAAACCACAACTGAATGGATTGAGAAACTGTGATACATTCAAACAATGGAATACACAGGAGTACTAAATTGAATACTCAGGAGCATTGAGAAATAATGAGGGCAACAATTTAAAAAAATACTATGTAACTTG
>NW_006399969.1:4557317-4569167 GCF_000299155.1 Elephantulus edwardii
AATTGCGGGGAGGAGTAGGCAGGGAGATAAGTGTGCAATAATGAATGAATGAAAATCCAGTCTCTGTAAATGTTCATTAAAATAAAAAAAAATTAAAAATGGAAAAAGCGCAACCCCCCCCATAATGTATGAGAATGATGGTATGAAACACACTGTGAATAAATAGTGTGAAACACGATATATATTAACTTTGTAAGCAATCCAATAAGAAAAATCAAGAAAAAAAAACTATCCCTCCCCATAAAAAGCCTTCCTGATCGTTCTATAAGCTCTGAAACCACATGAAATTCCGGAAACTATGTTTCAAGAGACGATATACTTTAAAAGAGATCTAGGATTTCCAGGTATTAGCTCATTCCTTCTATTAGACACATACTTTTACATCTACCTTCTTCTCACTTGTGCACTCTAAACTCAGGACTCTTTATCCCCTCATTTCTTTTATTCTATGAATGATGTGATTTGAATCTTTATACTTCAGCGTCTAGAAATTATGAACCCAGTTGCAACTTTATTCAGCATTCAGGGTAGTGGCAGAGAAATCACTGAGATTGTGGAAGAAGTACTCGAAGAAAATTCCCCAGGTATGTTGAAGAATGGTGGAAACCACATTCGAGAAGCAAATAGACTAGACCCCAAAAGAAAAACACCAAGACATACCATAGCCAAATACTCCAAATTAAAAGGTAGGGATGGAATTCTAAAAGCAACATGAGACAAACAAAGAGTAACCTACAAGGGAGAAACAAAGATTAAGTTTTGATTTCTCTGCAGAAACCATACAAGCTAGAAAACAATGGGATGCCGTATACAGAAATGTAAATGGTAATACTTGCCAGCCAAGGATCCTTTTACCCAGCAAAGTTCTCCAACAAATATGAAGGGGAAATCAGATTCTATGCAGAAAAGAAGGAACTTAAGGAATTTTAAGACTAAACAACAAGACATATTAAGTGAAGTCCTGCACATGAAGACACCAAAGGAAAGTGCATGGACCATAGTAACCAGAAACAAAAGTAAAAGAAACAAAGAAAAATGGCAAAAATAAAACTTGACCACACAATAATCACACTTAATGTGAATGGACTAAATGCACCAATTAAGAGAAAAAGAATAGCAGAAGAGATAAGAAAACAAACCCCATCAATATGTTGCTTACAAGAAACACATCTAGAAAAAGAAGAGAAATATAGACTCAAAATCAAAGTCTGGGAAAAAAATACGAAGCAAATAGCAACCTCAAAAAAGCAGAAGCAGCAATACTAATCACTAATAAAATAGATTTCAGAATGAAAACCACCATCTAAGATAAAGAAGGGTGTTACATACTGATTAAATGCACAACAGATCAAGAAGACATAATCTTGGTCAATATTAAGACACCAAATGATAGACCTGAAAAATACATAAAACAACAGTTAACAGAATTGAAGAGAAAATTAGCACCACAGTAGTGATGGGAGATTTCAATACACCACTATCACCAAAGGATAGGTGAACTGAAAAGAAACTCAACAAAGATGCAGAAGATCTAAACTATACAATCAGCCAACTTGACTTTGTGAATGTATTCAGGGTACTGCGTTCAACTAAAACTCAATTAACTTTCTTTTCAAGCACACATGGTACATTCTCCAGAATTAATCATATATTATAAAACACAAAGCAAGCCTCAACAAATTAAATAAACATTGAATTAATACAAAGTATCTTCTCAGATCACAATGTCATAAAACTAGACATTAACCACAGGAGAGTAAAACTTACAAAACCATTGATGTAGATATTGAGTAACTCTCAGCTAGAGCATGATTGGGATATAACAGAAACAGAATAAAAAAGTTCCTTGTAACAAATGGTAATGAACATACAACTTACCAAAATCTCTGAGACACAGCTAAGGCAGTCCTCGGGGGCCAGTTCACAGAAATAGGAACACACATAAAAAAGGAAGAAAGAAGAAGAAACAGTCGTCTAACTCAACACCTTCAGCAAATAGAAAAAGAACAACAATCTAATCCTACAACCTATAAAAGAAAAGAAATTATAAGAACAAGAGCTGAAAGCAATGAGATAAAAAACAGAAAAAAACAATTGAAACCACCAATAAGACCTGGAACTGGTTTTTTGAAAGGGTCAATAAAATTGACAAGCCAATGGAAACTTAACAAAAGGTAGGAAAAAAAGAGAAGACATAGATAACTTGATTATGGACTACACCTGACTCCATTTAGTAGAAAATCAGGAAATTGAATAACTGTTCCACTCATAAAGTCATTAATCATCTGGGCAGTATTTGCCTCCTTATCCCCAGGGCCTGAACCAGGATTCCTGAGTCTGCATAGCAAGGCAGAGCTACACGTTGTCCCTAATGCTTTTCAAATCCCAGGAGAGGAAGGAGTAGGGAGACTGCAGTAGCCACATCTGAGGGGTCACAGAGATGAGGGCTACTGGGCACAGCACAGATGGAGGCAGATGGCTGCAGTAATACCTGGGATCAAACACAATGAATCCTGCGGTAACCCCATACTGTTCCTGATACCCAGGCATGGTATTCCTGGAAATTAACTTTTTCTTTTGTCGTTCTCATTGCATACCTTAAGCACACTACTCACCAGTCCAACTTTAGAAAGGGGCCTATGTTAGAGATCTTCCTAAAGCTTTTACTAGGCAAAGTTAGTCCTTGGAGAGGAATATATCATGCATGGAATAGGTGGGGAGACTGCAAAAGAGAGGAAACCCTCACACAAATGGATTGACACAATGGCTGCAGCAATGGAGTTGAGTGCATCAGAAATTGTGTGGTTGGCATAGGATAGGATCGGGTTCAGATCTTTGTTCATAGAGTCACTATGAGCTGTATTCAATGTGATTGGACTTTAAAACAGTATCAATAAGATGTGTTGCCATAAAAAAGGCAGGCAATTCAAATTCACCAGGGGCTCTGAAAGAGGAAGATAAAAAAATCCCTCCAGAGTAACTTACAGACCAAAAATAACAACAGACTCCCCCCCAAAATAAGTCTATAGAGTGTTCCTAAGTGTTGTATTAAGGACACTGTCTAGATGACACTTAACAACAACAACAACAAACCATGAATTGTTAACTTAGTGTTGGTTCTGACTAGTAGGCAATGAGATAGTGGTCAGGGGAGGACTGTTCATGATAATTACATCCTGGGAAGCTGTATGGAGGAATTCTTCACATGCATTCTGGAAGGCACAAAACTCCAGAAGTATTCAGTCAGTCAGTCAGTCAGTCAGTCAGTCAGTCAGTTATTAGGTGTGTTCACAAATGGGAGGTACTCAACTCTCTACAGGCTGAATGAAGAACAGAAAAGGTGATGGGATGATGTAAAGAACATCATCCATTCAGAAAACAAAAGGTCATTACAAAGATAGAGGAGGAAGAAAAGACTGAGAGGGATGCCAGAAGACACCCAGAACATTGCACTAGAATGCTGAGAAACAAACGTGTTGTTGTTGTAAACAAACATTGTTGTTGTTGTTATGTGCCATAGAGTCATTTGTGACTCATAGTGACCCTATGTACAAGAGCCCTAAACACTGTTCTATAGTGTGCCAACCTCGCTGTCTCAAACACATTCATTCCCACCACTCCACTCACAGAATGGATCCATCTCATCAATGGTCTTCCTCTCCTGTGCCGTCCCTCCACTCTCCTAAACATGATGTCCCTCTCCAAGGACAAGTCCCTCCTTGCAACATGTCCAAAGTATGTCAGAGGAAGCTTCAGAATCCTTGACTCCAAGGAGCATTCTGGCTTCACCCTCTCCAGGACAAACCTGTTTGTTCTCCTAGCAGTCCATGGTATATTCAACACTCTTCTCCAGCACCACAGCTCAAAGGCATCAATTCCCTTTCTATCCTCCCTAGTTACTGTCCAACTCTCTGATGCATAGCATGTAATTGCAAAGACTATAGCCTGGATCAGGCGCACCTTAGTCTCCAGCCTGATGTCGTTGCACTTCAGTACTCTTGAGAGGTCCCTCACCACTGACTTTCCCAATGCAATTTGTCTCCTGATCTCCTGGCTACTGTTACCAAGAGTGTTGACTGTGGAGCCAAGCAAACTAAAACTGTTAACTATCTCAATCTCTTCACCATCCATACTGATGCTGCCAATTGGCCCAATGGTGAGAATCTTTGTTTTTTTGATATTGAGCTTCAATCCATATTGAAGACTGCAGTCTTTGACCTTCTGCAGCATGCGCTTCAGGTCCTCCCCAGTTTCAGCATGCAGGGTTGTGTCATCTGCATAACGCAGGTTGTTGACGATTCTTGCACCAATCCTGATGCCATATTCCTCCTTGTAAAGCCCAGTGTCTCAGATGATCTGTTCTGCATACAGATTGAAAAGGTATGGGGACAAAATACATCCCTGACAGACCCCTTTTGTTATTTTGAACCAGCCAGTGTCTCCCTGCTTTGTTCTGACAACTTTCTCCTGGTCCAAGTATAGGTTTCACATTAGCACAATCAAATGTTCTGGGATTCCCATTCTTCTCAGAGTCAGCCATAGCTTGTTGTGATCCACACAGTCAAAAGTCTTTGCATAGTCAATGAAAGACAGATAGACATTCTTCTGTTATTTTCTGCTTTCTACCAAAATCCATTTTACATTTGCTATAATATCCCTAGTACCGCGACCGCTTCTAAATCCAGCCTGCACATCTGACACATCTGGCACATCTGGCAGTTCTCTGTTGACATATTGTCCAAACGTTTTTGGATAAGTTTCAGCAGAATCTTGCTTGCATGTGATATCGATGATATTGTTTGGAGCTTTCCTCATCTCCACGCCTCTTTCAGGTACCCCAAGGAAAGACAGAAGGTCGCCATTTGCCAGAGATTTAGTTTTGGGCCCGAAGGCCATGAAACAAAAGTTGTACACTGGTCCTGGAGGACACATTTTCTCTACTAAGAAGCCATCCGCTTGCATCAGCACCAGGCTGCAAACAGAAGACAAATGGTATTAACCCACAAGAAGTCAATCTTGGAGTGGAAGTTTAAGAGACCTTTTTCTCAGGATCTTCCAGGAAAAGAAGCTGTACATGACAGTTGTACTTAAGAACTTTAAATTGAAGTCATACTGACCGCATCATAAGAAGCTGACAGCAGCATAATATGGTCAGAATTAGAGAAATCATGATTGCTTGAGAATTAAGACATCACATCAGGGGCTGGTCAATGGGAGATGAGTGTTGAATGTTGTAAGCAAAAGTAGGAAGGGTTGGTAGTGGAGTAGGGAAAGGGTCGATTTAAAAACGAAACAAAACAAAACAAAAACCAACCAAAAAACCCCAAAACCCAAAACCAAGCAAACATGTAGCCAGGTGGGCAGCAACATTGAATAGTGGCCTTTCTAACTAGTAAATGTCTTTCATCTACTTTTTTCTGTAGAATGCTTGTCTGTCAGAAAATTGAGACAGACTAGGAAGAAGGATTTTCCATCCGAATCTGAAATTACAGGTCTTCAAAAACCCTATGTACAATAGAGCACACTTAGATTATCATTTGGACTAACAGACCTGACAATTAATTGAAACAAACAAATGGAGGAAATCAGGAAGTTTAGGAGATGAAAAGAGGCAGCACAAGGGGCAGCACAGGAAGATAATGCAAAGTATTATAATGAAATGTACAAAGAATTGGTTTCAGAAAATCAAAAGGGATGAAGTCGTTAAGGATTTCTTACACTTAAGGAAATGCAGAACAAATACAAGTCTTGAGTTGCAGTTTTTAAAAAGGAATTTATGGACAGACTATTGAATAATCCAGGAAGCTTCAAAAGAAGATGGAAGGATTATATAGAGTTGCTGTAAAGAAAATAATTTGCTGACACAGAAGAATTTCATGAAACATCACATGGTCAATAGGCAATGGTAATGAAAGAGAAAGTTCAAGCTGTTCTGAAGGAATTGGTAAAATATAATGCATCAGCCATCAGCAGCCGCTGTGTCATCAGCAGTATTTGTCTTCTAAAGTTCTTAATGTGGCCTGAACTGCTCTCCTGCCTAGAGTACAAGACTAAGACCCCTTAGCTTGAAGGCTACTGGTCCCTTTGCCTCCTGGTGGCCCAGGGCCTGCTACCTGACCCTCATAACAGCTGCTGGACAGCTTGGTCCAAGTGCCTGGATTCTTCCACTAGCTGCCTGATTGCCCTGGCCCCACTGCCTTCAGGATCTGACCCCAGAGTCTCACCACCAGTATGCTCCCACAACCACCAACCCTGCCACATGGAGGACCTGGACCTGACATGTCAATATCCCTCCACCTGAAAGATGACCCACTGCCACCCCTCTGAACTGTGACAGGGACACCAGTATCACAGGTGAGCCCATTTCCTACCCCTTCTAAGAGCTTGAGCTTCCTTTAGCCCTGGGCACCTTGGACCTGACTAGCCTAGCTGCAGCAATTGCCTGCTAGTGAAGGCTGTTAATTCACAGGCCATATGTCTCCTCAACTGAAGAAAGTTTTACCTTGAGTCAAAACTTCAGAGGGAAACTCAGGCAAGGTAGCTGCCCCACTCTCTTCTAGAGCAGAGACTTTCTAAACCAAGATTTTCAGATCAAGAACGTGCTCAGGCCTCAGGCATGACAAACTCAACAACAACAGTGTCACAGAGGAAACAGACTACCTCACACCCTACACAAACCCAAAATAAGATGACACCCAAAAAAAGTGACACGGTATCAATGGATTTCCTGAATCCAGAAAGTCTGATGGAACTTTCTCATATAGAATTCAAAAGAACAATGACTGAATATTTTCAATGGTTAAAGGACAAACTCGAAGAATTATAGAATTCTGCAAACAAAAACCAAGAGGAACTTAAAAAAATTATTCCAGACAATGCAGATAAAACAAACGAGGCATTAGAGGCTCTGGAAAAACAAAATACCACAACCAGAATATGAGGAACAATGTTTCTGATGCTGTAAAAATGTCGGAAGGACATATGAATACAGTTAAAGAGATGGAACACAGAACCAGAGACATAGAAGATAGAATTGTCAGAGGTATATCCTGGCAGGGGATGGGGGAGCAGAGCTAGCCTGCGAGCTGGGGAACTGGGTGGGCAGGTTCCCAGAAGCTTCAGGTGGCCTGGACTGCCAGGGCCGACATCTGGGTATCTCCTGCAACCCCCCCGCCCCCGGGCCTGCTGAGAGATGGTGATTTGGGGCGCAGAAGGGTGAGGGCACCCAGAGGAGGAGGAGGCGCTGCTGCCATGGCTGCCTAGAGCCGAAGGCTTCACACGGGATTTGTCTCTTCACTGGACTGTGAGATCCTTGAAAGAAGGATTCGTGTCTTACTCATTTTTATATCCCCAGGACTGGCACAACTCTTGGTACATAGTTTAAGCTGAATTTTGGGACATGACCACTGCTTCACCAAGGTCTGAGATAAGTAATAACCACAGTGGAAGGTTACAGTTACAGATAACTGCTTCTAATGCCAAACTAAAAAGGAAAAAAGAACTGATTTAGAACACTAATATAAATATTGAAGTAACTGTAGATGGAGAAATTAAGACAATAGCAAAATCCAGTAGTTCTTCAAATCCAAAATAGGACGAACGGCTTACTGTAAATGTAACCACATAGACCACCCTGGAATTCCGAGTGCGGACACCATACTTTAAAAGCAGATGCTCAGCGAGGCGGCCGAGTGGCAGACGCAAAGATGCAGATCTTTGTGAAGACCCTGACTTTGGGCAAGACCATCACTCTTGAGGTCGAGCCCAGTGACACCATCGAGAATGTCAAAGCCAAAATCCAAGACAAGGAGGGCATCCCTCCTGACCAGCAGCGTCTGATATTTGCGGGCAAACAACTAGAGGATGGCCGTACACTCTCAGACTACAACATCCAGAAAGAGTCCACCCTGCATCTGGTGCTGCGTCTCCGTGGTGGCATTATTGAACCTTCCTTGCGTCAGCTCGCCCAGAAATACAACTGCGACAAGATAATCTGCCGCAAGTGTTATGCTCGCCTGCATCCCCGTGCTGTCAATTGCCGCAAGAAGTGTGGGCACACCAACAACCTGCGCCCCAAGAAGAAGGTCAAATAAGAGCCCCCTCTTCACTGGCTCCCTTGCCTCTTGCAGGTGGCCTTCTTCTGAGCCCAATGACCCAGAGCCCTCAATAAAGTCTCTTTCATTGAACTGAAGAAAAAAAAACACACAGATGCTATGTTAGGATGAGCAAGCGTTGATTTGAAACAAGCTCTCTTAGTACACAATAGAAAATTGGAAAGAGTAAAAGAACAATGAAGACTTTCCTTGGAAAACAAGGATGGTATCATGCAGACTGGAGAATTAACAATTGTGCTTGACGGATTGGTAGGTTGAACCAGAAAACCTAACGAACTGCAGTTCATCTCCAAATATAGAAATACAGCAAAATGGTGATGCCTTACATGAAAATAGAAAGTCTTCAGCAAGGACAACGACCAAGACCCTCTATGAGATGGATTGATTCAGTGACTGGGGTAATTGGGATGGGTGTGTCAGAGGCAGTGCGATTGGCACAGGGTAGAGCAGGGTTTAGGGCTGTTGTACATAGGGTCATTATGAGTCGCAAATGACGGCACATAACAACAACAACAACAACAATGGAATAGATACCTGCTGAAACTCTAGCCCAGAACTGATGGAGAAGACGCACCTTCATCTCCATCTCAAGTTGCTGCCAGATGCAAAAATACACCAGCTCTAAAACCACTAACATCTGAGCCTGCCAATGGCAGTGTTAATGGAGAATCATCCTCATTTGCACCAATGGATGATCAGTGCACCGCAAGGACTGCAATATTGTCTTAAGATACTATTGAAGACCCTTTGGTTCAAGAAAGACCAACTTCCTCAGAAAACAACGAATGCCTTCCTTCTACCAGTGCAGCATTGGAATCTGAAGGTAGAAATACCTTAGACCCTTTCACCTCTACTTCTGGAAATGGTTCTGCTTTTGAAGCAGCCAAAATAAGACAGTTCAATGGCTCTGTGGAACCTTTATGACTTTTAGTCTGGAAACACCAAAACAGAAACTTTACCCTCAGGGTGGGAGCAGAGAAAAGACCCTCATTGTAGAACTTATTATGTGGATCTTAACACCCAAACAACAACAAGGGAGTGACCACAGCCTTTACCTCCAGGTTGGGAGAGAAGAGTTGATGATCATGGAAGAGTTTACTATTTGAATCATAACACTAGAAGAACAACATGGCAGCGGAAGACCATGGAGTCTGTCTCTAACTTTGAACGGTGGCAGTCTTAGTGGAACCAATTGCAGGGAGTTATGCAGTTCAACCAACGACACCTCTATTTGGCTTCTGTGTTAGCCGCAGAAAATTACTCATATGGGCCTTTGCCACCAGGTTGAGGGAAAAAAAGGTAGATTGAAAGAATAGGATTTACTTTGTGAATCATAATACAAAAACAACCCAGAGGGAAAACCCTAGAACTCAAGGCCTATAGAATGAAGAACCCTGCCAGAAAGCTGGGAGATCAGATACATAAGAGAAGGTGTTTGATACTTTGTTGACCATAGCACAAGAACAACATTTAAAGACCCTCGGAATGTGAAGTCATCTGTGACTAAGGTGGTCCACAAATCACTTACGAATGCAGCTTTAGGTGGAAACTAGCTCACTTCCATTATTTGTGCCAGGTACTACAGTGTCTAATGCACTACCTAGTCATGTGAAGATCAATTGTTCCACCAGACATTGTTTGAAGATTCCTTCCAACATATTATGGTATTAAAATCATATGACTTGAGGAGGTCATTATATGCAATATTTCGAGGAGAAGAAGGACTTGGTTATGGAGTTTAACAAGAGAATGTTCTTTTTACTTTCTCATGAAGTTTTGAACCCTATGTATTGCTTATTTGAGTAAGATGGCAAGAACAACTACTGCCTGTAGATTAATCCAGCATCAACCATTAATCCCGATCATCTTTCATACTTCTGTTTCAATGACAGCCTTATTGATACGGCACTTTTCCATGGAAAGTTTATTAACACTGATTTTGCGTTACCATTCAACAAACAAGTAAGAAACTTACTATCAAGGATTTGGAATCTATTGATTTTTATAGAATTTTATAACTATCTTATCCAGATACGGAACAATTACATTGAAGAATGTGCCTTAGAAATGTACTTTTATGTTGACTTGGAGTTTTTAGGAAAAGTTACATCACATGATCTGAAGTTGGGAGGTTCTAATATCTTAGTGACTGAGGAGAACAAAGATGAGTATGTTGGACTGATGACAGATGGCTTTTTTCTCAAAGAGTACAAGAGCAAACTAAAGCTTTCCTTGATGGTTTAAATGAAGTTGTTTCACTTCAGTAGCTACAATATTTTGATAAAAAAGAATCAGAAGTTATGTTATGTGGCATGCTAGAGGTTGACTTGGCAGATTGGCAAAGAAACACTGTCTACTGACATTATACAACAAACAGCAAACAAATAATTTGGTTTTGGCAGTTTGTGAAAGAGACAGACAATGAAGTAAGAATGTGATTCTTGCAGTTTGTCATCGAAACCTGCAGTTTATCTCTAGGTGGATTTGCTGAGCTGATGGGAAGTAATGGCCTAAAAATTTGTCTTGAAAAAGTTGGCAAAGACATCTGGTTACCAAGAAGCCATACATGTTTTAATCGCTTGGATCTACCACCCTATAAGAGTTATGAGCAACTAAAGGAATAGCTTCTTTTTGCAATAGAAAAAACAGAAGGATTTGGACAAGAATGAATGTGGCTTCTTATGTTGGAGCAGCTCTTGCATTTAAATACCTCGGCCAAGAAAAATTGCACAGATAATGTATATATGCTGTTCATTGTGTACAGTGAATTTTCTGAGCCTCTCAAAGTATAAATGTTTTCCATTATTCAATAGAAATATGCAAACAATTAATTCTTTTCTATTTTATTTATTATTTTCTTGAAATGACTGACCAGAAAAAATTCATTCCTAAATTTTGAAGGAAGCAAGACTTTATTAAAAAATAGTAAGTATATATCTATAGTGTCTTTAGTTTTATAGAGCCAAGTTTGTGAAACATGACAGCCTTTCAGTCAGAAAGATCTGGATATGTTTCATGTTGTTTCTGTTATCCAGGGAAAAGTGCAAAATGCTTTACATTTTCCTCCCTTATGCAACATCTCTTAGGAGTGTTTAGTTGCATGGCTGTTCAGGAAGGTATTAAAGGCTTAGGCCAAGTCTTACTTAAAATATATTAAGAAATTCTGCTGGCTTTTCTGAAGACAGGTGCTTGAACCTGTCAATTTGTTTTAAATAAATACAGTAGTTGAAAATCTTCCCTCTTTGCTACAGTATTAATACAGTCAAAGTAATGAATGAAAACATAACTTACATAAAATGTCAACTATTAGAACTGATACTATTTAGTTTATTGTAGAGATTGGAAAGTTGTATTGAGCAGCATAGAGGTTTGTTTACATGTTACTTTGGGATGCTAGATATTTGTGGAATTAAAAAAAAGAATCAGGTACTCTGTACTTATTTTTAAATCTGTGATGTAAATTGATGCAATTTAATACATGTTATTGTTGTTACGTGCCATAAAGTCGTTTGCGACTCATAGCAACCCTATGTACAACAGCCCTAAACCCTGCTCTATCCTATGCCAATCGTATTGCCTCTGACACACCCATCCCAATTACCCCAGTCACTGAATCAATCCACCTCATAGAGAGTTTTCCCCTCCTGTGCTGTCCCTCCACCATTTAATACATAAGAACTTAAAAAAGAAAATGTGAACTTTTCTGCTTTTGTGTTCAGTTCCAGGTTGTTTTTTT
>NW_006399969.1:4570307-4576388 GCF_000299155.1 Elephantulus edwardii
AGATCCATCTAACATCAGCTACAATATCCCTAGTACCACGACCCCTTCTAAACCCTGCCTGGACTTCTGGTAGTTCAATGCTGATGTGCTTTCATTTATTACAAATAGTTAGTATTGGCTTCCCATATTTTCCTCCTTTTGTTTTTATCATAATTATATTATCATCTAGATAAGCATCCTTTATACATGAACAAATAAAACAAATTAAACATAATAAACTCAAAGAAGTACTTTCAAAAATATCCGTATGATCAGAAAGATTCAGGTTGAATATTCCTTGAAAGTCTGTCTTAATTATCCCATTGCCATAGTGCTTGTCAAAACCAGTTCTGATTAATCTCCTTTGTCAGTGTGTCCTTTGCCATTATAAAAACAGATGGATTGAAGAGTTATGTAGCATTTAAGCAAATAAGACTAGCAATTTTGTTAGTATTGAAATGTTTCCAATCCTCTTAAATTTTTCAAAATTGTACATATCTAAATTAAATAAGAATATTAAGAAAATCCTTTGGCCCTCCCCCATTTTCACATAAGCCAAATTATTTTTTTGTTTTAATACGAAAATAACACTTTTTTAAAAAAAGATAAAATTGTCACCACTGATCTTCTAGAACAGAAAGCAGAATCCAAAAGGAAGGAAAAAGAAGAAAGCCTAAGAATAACGTAGGACACCATCAAGAGGAATAACATGTGAATAATTGGAATCTCAGAACAGCAAGAAGCAGGTAATGGCACAGAGTTGTGGGAGAATTACTAGAATAAATCTTTCCAGGCATAATGAAGAATGAGAGAATTTAAATACTGATTCCTCAGCAGAAACTATGTGAGCAAGAAGACAGTGGAATGGCATATACTGAACATTCAAAGAACACAACTGTCAACCAAGAATATTGTAACCAGAAAAACTGTTCATCAAATATGAAGGAGAGATCAAGATAGTCTCAGAAAAGCAGAACCTAAGAGAGGTTTTAAAACCAAGACCAGTGTTGCAGGAAACACATAGAGAGCTGCTCCAGAATATAGGATGGGTCCAAGTAACCAGTAACAACACCAAAAAGAACTCAATAAAATGATAGCAATAAAACCTTGCCTCTCAATAATTACACTGAATGTGCATGGCTTAAATACACCACTGAAGAGGAGTAGCAGATTTGATTTAAAAAAAAAAACAACAACAAACAAAACACAACCAAAATTCATCAATATGCTATCTACAAGAGACACAAATGAAAAGTGAAGATAAAGAAAGACTAAAAATAAAAGGGTGGGGGAAAAATATACCAAGAAGTGGCAACTAGGAAAAAAAGCAGGAATAGTGATATTAATCTCTGATAAAATGGATTTAAATGCAAAAACCAACACAAAGACAAGCAAGGTCTCATATAATACTAAAAGGGTCAATAGAACAAGAGGACATAACAATAATAAATATCTATGCACCAAAACGTATAGCTGCAAAATATGCAAAGCAAACAATAAAAGAACTGAAAAAAGAAATACCATCATTATAGTAGTAGGAGACTTCAAGACACTACTCAAGAAAAGACAGAACTACCAGAAAGACACTCAACAAAGATGCTGAAGAATTAAACTACACACAAAAAGCACAGTATACTTTCTTCTCCAATGTGAATGGAATGTTCTCCAGAATAGATCACATTTTAGGTCACAAGGCAAGCATCAACAAATTCAAAAACAGAAATAATACAAAGCATCCTCTCAGACCACAGTGCTACAAAATTAGAAATTAATAACAAGAGGAAAAGGAGGGAAAAACCATACATTTGGAAACTCAACAACACTTCGCTTGAACATGAGTGGGTAATAGAAGAAATAAAACACGAAATTAAAAAGTTTCTTGAAACAAATGGCAATGAAAACACAAGTTACCGAAACCTCTGGGCAACAACCAAAGCAGTAATTAGAGGTCAATTTGTTTATGCAAAACCAGGAGCCAGCATCATTCTCAATGCAGAGAGATTAAAGACATTCCTTTTGAGAATAAGAACTATGACCACTATCACCTTTTCTATTCAATATTGTATTGACAACTTAGTGATAGCAATGACAAGAGAAGGAAATAAAAGTTATCCAAATTGGCAAAGTTATCTCTATATGCAGATGATATGATAAACATTCTTAGAAGAACGTAAAGAGTCAGTGAGAAAACTACTGGACATAGTCAATTCATTCAACAAACTGGCAGGATGCAAGATCAGCATACAAAAATCAATTGAATTTCTCTACAATGAGAAAGAAACTATAGAACAGGAGGTAAGAAAAGCAATACCCACCACAATAGCTAATCACAAGATTAAATACTTGGGAGTAAATCTAGTAAGAAGCACAAACTATCTATTCAAAGAAAACTACAAAACATTACTATAAGAAACAGAAAGAGACCTGGAGAAATTGGAGATTATAACCATGCTTTTGGATAGGAAGACTCAATATTGTGAAAATGACAATTCTATGAAAAGCAATCTACTAGTTCAATGCAATCACAATACAAATATCAGTTCCATTATTCAACAATAAAATGAACAGGCAGTTTCCAATTTCAGCTGGAATGGAAATTGACTCCAAACAAGCAAAGCACTCCTGAAAAAGAGAAACAAGGTAGAAGGCATATCACTTTCTTATCTGAGATCCTAATACACAGTAGTGGTGGTTAAGACAGTGTGGAACACAACTGTAGCCATGGAAATGCTTACCAGGTTTTTCCAAGAAGTCTACAGTTTTCTTCTAGGTGGTATAGCACTGCTAGCAGTCTCTCTCTCTCTCTCTCTCTCTCTCTCTCTCTCTCTCTTATATACATTTGCTGTACAGAGGTAACTCGTGGTAACTGTGATGCTGAACACTGTGACCCTGTTTTGCCAAATGCAATATTGGTCACCCATGGCTGACAGTGCTTGGCGGAGCTCCCCAATTAAAACAATCTTGGAAGCAGGACTGGCATCCACTTCTGAAATAGCTTGCCTCTGGAAACCCTATGAACTTGGAGAAACAAAGAAAGTTCATAAGGTCACTATGAGTAACCTACAACTAGATGGCATTTAACAACAACAAAATAATCATTAACCACATTGAAGCAAAATCTTGTCAAACATTATCCTGCTGGAACAGTAGTACATCAACAAAGAAATGCCAGAAATACAGGTTGGGTTTAGAAGAATCTGTGGTATTAGGGACATCATTGTTAGGTGATGAATCTTTGATGAATCTCAGATGAATCTTTGCTGAAAACAAAGAGTAGCAGAAGAATATCTAGTTGTGTTTTATCAATAATACCAAAGCTTTTGACTGTGGATCACAACAAATTGTGGCTAACATTGAGAAGAAGGGAATCCTAGAACACTTCATTATTTTTATGTGAAGCACATATTAGACCAGGAAGCAGTCATCTGAATAAAGCAAGGAAACACACATGGTTCAAAACCAAGAAGGAATATGACAAACATGTGTACTTCCTTTGTATCTTTTCAATCTATAAGTAGGGCAGACCATTTGGGAGGCTGGACTTCATGAGGAGGAATGTGGCATCAGGATTGGAAGAGCACTCATCAAAAAACTGCATTCTGCAGATACCACAGCCTTGCTTGCTGAAACAGAGAATGATCTGAAGCCATTGCTGCAGAAGGTCAGGGACTGTGTCTTCAATATGTATTGCAGCTAAACATCAAGAAAACAGAAATGCTCACCACCAGACAAATTGGCAGCATCATGATAGATTGCAAAGAGATTGAGATTGTTAACAATTCCATCTTGCTCAGATCCACAATCAACACTCTTGGCACCAAAAGCCAGGAAATCAAAAGATGAGTTGTGATTATATTGAGAAAGCCTGCAGCCAGGGGCCTCTCCAAAGTACTAAAGAGCAATGATGTCAGTCTAGTGACAAAGATGTACCTGATCCAGTTGATAGTCTTCTCAATTGTTTGATATGCATTACAGAGCTGGACATTGTTAAGAATGACAGAAAAAGAAGCAGCAGCAATGCCTCTGAGTTGTGGTAATGGAGAAGAGTATTGAACTGTGGACTGCAAACAGAACAATCCTGGAGAGATTGAAATCAAGTTGTTTCTTGGAGACAACAATTTAGATATTCTAACTCACATAGTTTGGGCATGTTGCCAGGAGAGACAAGTCTTTGGTGAAGGATATCATACTTGGAAGGGTAGAGAGGTAAGAAAAGAAAGTTTCATGGATGAGATTGATTGATTGTGTCTGTAAGGGGAACAGGTTTTATCGGAGACTGTGAGATTAACTCAAGATAGGACAGGGTTCAAAGCTATTGTTCATATAGTTGCTATGAGTTGTCAACTTTACTGCACATAACAACAACACAAATATACATAACTTTAACAAAATAGGCAGAGATGAAGTGAGACAAAATCAACTCAGTAATAATCTACCCCTAACTACCTGAATGATGCATCATGGCTAGCCTCCTAACCCACACAGTGAGTTTCAACCTTAGCAGACATTTTGATACCTCAGCACCAAACTGTGAGAATGGTTTGTCGTTCCAGGTGGTCCATGAGCATAGTAAAAATTTCCTCTGTATTGTAAAATATTTTTATAAGCACTTTATAAGCACTTGTGAGTCATTCATTTGCTGATTTTTTTATAGTTTTCTGAATGAGCATCTATTCATAATAAGCTCTCCACCTGTGGTGGCCTTGTTGGAATTTGCATCCCCTTGAAACCTGGTGGATGGTCAGCTATGAATCAGTTCTGACTTGACAATGAAAGGAGGAGAGAGGGGTGGAGGGAGGGAGAGAGACAAAGTGAGAGAGGGAGCAAGGGACTGAGGGGGAGAGGGAGAGAAAGACTTAAAAAGCAACACACACTTTACTTTTCCCTGGAGATGCAAGAACTTGAAACTGACTCCTTTGAATTACACTTGCAACCATGGCCTCAGAACTTTCTCTCAGTCCTCATGTCATACCCACTGCGGAATCATTAGTTTGTACATAACCCTGTGTTTTATGTCCAAACAAATATTTTCACACATGGAAGCATGAGAATTGCTGGGTTCAGGTATGGAAAGTTTCACCAGGGTGGAATGTGGAGTCATTTAAGTTCTCAAGAAAGAAAAATATATAACTATTCTGAACATATACCTTTTACCTCAGTAACCATGTAAGATAGACTTGTTAATAAGGCTATTCTTCAAAATCCACCTCAGTCTCTAAGGGCAATGTTGGAGAAATTGAGGATTTCTGCCAACTTAAATAGCTGTTCCCTTCTGGAAGTGGTTTCTCACCTTCATCAAGGGGCCCAGGACCTCCCTGTTGCCTGAATTTAGGGGTCCCACGTGGTCAGGCCAGACAGCAGTTTGTTCCTCAAAGTACCTGCTTGCTCCTGGCAGGAGCATCTCAGAGCGGCTTGGCAGGCAACTTCTGGCTGGGCCTCAGTTCGCAGCTTTTTCTAGGGCCCATGCCTCACTGCTCCTGAGTTAGGAATCCCACATGGTCAAGCTAGACAGCAGTCCCCCCCCCACCCAAGTAACTATGGGCACAGTGCAGACAGTGCCGTCCTGTGCTCCTTCCTGCTGTTTCCCACTCCTACTTTCTTATAGATGCAATTTGCTTGGTATATTTTACAACCCTTTCATTTTGAAGCTATGTTTCTCCTCATTTCTTATACGTGGATTTTGTAGGCAATATATTATTGGACTTTGTTTTTAATTCAGTCTACTATTCTTTTCCTCTTAATCAGCACATTTTTGATGTTACATTCAGTGTGATTATTAGTAGAACAGATTTTCTTAAAAAATTATTTTATATTTATTTGCTTACAGATTTCATATACATTGTGTTTCATATTTCATTCACATTGTGTTTCATCATTACCAATATTTTGCTTTATAAAATGAATTATCACTGGACTACTGCCACCATCACACGATATTTTCAGGTTCCCATTAGATGTTTCCTAACTCCTTTACCCACTCCCTTCACTCACCAAATTGTGATTTCACCCCTACTTATTATTTTCACTCCTCTGCTCCTACCCCTTCCTCCCTTAGATCACCATACATGCCGAACTCGCTCAGCATATCTTAAGCTCAAGGAA
>NW_006399969.1:4576734-4598695 GCF_000299155.1 Elephantulus edwardii
CTGGTGTAATTGGGATGGGAGTGTTGGAGACAGTGTGATTGGCACAGGACAGAGCGGAGTTTAGGGCTGTTGTACACAGGGTCGCTATGAGTCGCAGGCGACTTGAGGGCACATAACAACAACAACAACAATGTTCTTATGTAATATTTGTCCTTAAGGGACTAAGTTTGCTCCCTGAGCATAATGCTCTCCAGTCTATCCATGGTATAAAATATTTTTCGAAATTTTTTGTCCCAAATATTGGCTGCATTATATTATGTGTGTGAATATACTACAGTTTCTCAACTCATTCTATTGTGGTTGAATATATAGGCTGTTTCCATTCTCTTGAAAGGGCAAGTAATGCTGCTGTGAAGTTGGTGTGCAATTCTTAATTTGTGTTTCAGTTCTAATTTTCTTGGACTGTATTCCTAGGATTGAAATAACTGGGTCATACAGTTTCTATGTTCAGCTTTTTGAGGAAATGCCAAAGTGCCTTTCAGAATGATTGTACCATTTTACAATCCCACCAACAGAATATGAGAGTTCTTACCTCTCCACATCTTCTCCTACATTTATTGCTTCCCGCTCTGCTAAACTTTATCATTGCTACAGAGGTAAGATGGTATCTCATTGTGGTTTTGATTAGCATATAGTTGATTGCCAGTGATTTTGAACATTTATTCATATGTCTGTTGGAAATCCGAATGTCTTCCTTGTAAAAGATTTCAGTATCTTTTGCAGGTTTTGTTATTGGCTTTTTCTTCTGGAGGCCCAAGAGTATTCTGTAAACTTTTGTTATGAGATATTTGTTTAAGATGGCATTGCTAAATGATGTCCCCCTGCCCCCTACTCAATAGGTTTTATTTCAACCCTATTGAAAAGTTTTTGTTGCACATAGGGATTTATTTGGAAGGTCCCATTCATCCATTTATCCTCTACAGTGTGTGAATTTCTGGCTTTATCTTTATATGATAGATGACACCTTCTAACCTTGACCCCAGTTTGCCTCTTATGAACTTTACAGTTTTGGGCTTTACTCCCAGGTCTCTGATCCACCCTGAGCTGATTTTTGTGTACTGTGTGAGATGTGGTTCCTGTTTCTGCAGGTCGTGGTCCAGTTTTGCTTGCACTATTGTTGAAGATATTGTCACTTCCCTATTTGATAGGTTTTGTTTCTTTGTCAATTATCAGTTGACCATAGAGAGATGATAGGTTCTTTTCTATGTTTTCAATTCTGTTCTATGAGACTTTGTGCCAGTCATTGTACCAGTACCATGCTAATTTTGTTATTATTGATGTGTAGTAGGTTTTGAGATCAGGAAATGATATGACTTCCATTTCCTTTTTGTTTTTCAGAAGTGTTTTTCTTGTTCAGGGTCTCTTTACTTTCCAAATAAACATCACAATTTCCCTCTTTATCTCCTTGAAAAGTGAATTTTGTATCAGTATTCAGATTGTGTTAAAGATGTAGATTGCTTTTGGTAAGATTGCAGTTTTCACTATATTAAATCTTCCTATCCATGAACAGGGAATATTTGTTTTTTCATTTATTTACATGTTTTATTGTTTCTTGCAGAAGTGCCCAGTAGTTTTCTTTGTAAAGGTATTTTGTCTCTAGTAAGACTTATTCCCAAGTACCTCAATTTGTGGTTGGCTATTGTAGATAGTTGGGAATACAGATGAGAAGTTGTCTGGAGCAGCCTGATTCTACAGAGGTTTGATTTCTGGTTCTGGTGAGGCCAAGGGTACTAGCTATTGGATGTGAGTTGATTTTATCTGGCCTCCTATTTAAAAGGGCATTTGGTCTCCACTTTGGGGCTGGAATCCAGGTGGGGAAGTGGTCTAGAGCAGCCTGATTCTACAGAGGCTTGATTTCTGGTTCTTGTGAAACTACAGTTGCAATGTTTACTAGCCACTGGGTGTCAGTTGATCATATTAGGCCTCCTATTTAAAAAGGTAATTGGTCACCAGTATAGGGCTGGGATCCAGGTGGGGAAAAAGTCTAGAGCAGCCTGATTCTGCAGAGGCTTGATTTCTGGTTCTGGTGAGGCTAAACATGCAATGTTTACTAGCCATTGAGTGTGAGTTGATTGTATTCAGCCTTCTAAGTAGTATAGTACTAGTCTGGCCATTTGCTGTAGGGAGGTAACTTATGGTTGCTGTGATGCTAAATACTGTGACACTGATGTGTCTAATGTGATAATGGCTACCCATAGTGGACAGTGTTTGGTAGAGCTCTCCAATTAAAACAAGCTTGTAAGCAGCTGTGGCATTTATTTCTGAAGCAGCTTGCCTCTGGAAACTCTATGAACATGGAGAAATGATGAAAGTTAGACAAGTTCTCAGGTCTTTCATTCATAGGGTCACTATGAGTAGTCTACAACTCGATGACACTTAACAACAAAAACAAAAACGAGAGAGCTCTGTTGGCCTACTGGATAGAAAGTGATGCTACCACGTTAAAGGTAGGTGATTTTAATTTGTAACCTTCAGGCCTGGTTTTAATTTTTTTTTTTTCAAACATTCCTCTAAATGGTACAGCACTGGTCTTTCCAGTTGGTGTAGGGAGGTAACACTGTGACACTGATGTGTCAAATGTGATAATGGTTACCCATGGTGGATAGTGTTTGGTGGAGCTCCCTGATTAAAACAAATTTGGAAGCAGAAGTGGCATCCACTTCCAAAATAGCTTGCTTCCAGAAACTCTATAAACTTGGAAAAACAATGAAAGTTATACAAGTGTTCAAGTCTTTCATTCTTAAGGTCAGTATGAGTCATCTATGACTCTATGGCACTTAAGAACAACAACAACACATTAAAAAAGGTTAATCAGAGTCAGTGACCAACTTTGGGAAGAATGGAAATCCTAGAACACTTAATGGTGCTTATGTGAAACCTTTACTTGGGCCAGGAGGCAGACATAGGAACAGAGCAAGAAGACACTGCATGGTTCAAAATTAGGAAAGGTGTATTCCAGGTCTTTCATTGTGAACATCCTTTCTCCTTATATTTTCAGTCTATGGGCAGAACATATAATCTGTGTGGGGTTCTATAAGGAGAACTGTGTCATCAGGATTGGAGGAAGGCTCATCAACAACCTACAATATATAGATGACACAACCTAGCTTGCTGAAACTGAGGAGAACCTGAAGTATTTGCTGCAGAAGGTCAATTGAAGTTCAATATCAAGAAAACAAGAATTCTCACCATTGGGCCAATTGGCAGTGTAATGATAGATGGAGAAGAGACTGAAATTGTTAACAATTTCAGCTTGCTTGGTTGGTTCCACGATCAACACTCTTGGCACAAACAGGAAATCAAAAGACCATTTGCATTTGGAAAATTTGTAGTCAGGGACTTCTCCAGAATATGGAAAAGCAATGATGTCAGTCTTGACACTAAGATGTGCCTAATCCAGGCTATATAATCTTCCCAGTTACTTGCTATGCATTAGAGAGCTGTACAATGACTAAGGATGACAGAAGTTTGAGATGTGATGCAGGAGTATTGAACATACAATAGACTGCTAAGAGAATAGGTCTTCCTAGAGAGGGTGAAATCAGCCTGCTCCTTAGAGGCAAGGATTTTTTTTATTAATTTAGTTTGGTTATTTTTCATTTCAATGAACATCTACAGAGATTTTGGAATTCCATTCATTCATTGTTGCAACAAAGAGGCAAGGATTTTGAAACTTCGTCTGACACGTTATTGTTGTTAAGTGCCATTGAGTCGCAGGTGACTCATAGCGACCTTATAAAGGAGAGTCCTCAACTCTTGGGTGTCTCTCATCCTTTCTCCAGGTTCATAGGGTTTCCAGAGGCAAGGTATTACGGAAGTGGATGCCACTCATCCTTCCAAGCTTGTTTTAATCAGGGAGCTCCACCCCACTCTCTGTCTTCATTGGGTAACCAACCATTAATGCATTTAACACATCAGTGTCACAGTGTTCAGCCTCACAGCAACCACAAGTTACCACTGTACAGCAACTTGTACACCAGGGTTATACGACCTAGAGAAATGTCTAAACAAAAACAATGAAAGAGGCCTAAGGACCGCAGATTAAAAGTCACCCACCTTCGGCTTGGTAGCATCACCTTCTGCCCACTGGGCCAGCTGATCTCTCTCATCTGACATACTTTTAGCAAACTGCAAAGAGGGACCAGTCCATGGAGAGTGACAATTTGCTTGGAAGGAATGGGGAGGAACAGCAGAAGAGAGAAATACTCTGAACGAGATGCAATAACTCAGTAAGTGGGATAACGGGATAAGCGTTTCAGAGACAACAAAATTGGCTCAAGACAGAGAAGTTTCAGAGCTGTTGTACATAAGGTCACTATGAGTCACATGAGACTGTGACAGCACATCACAACATTATTGTAAAGGGTATTGTTTCTTTCTCTGAGTCTCTTCTTTACTGTAGAGGAATTCCTCTGAGTTTAGGGTATTGTTCTTGTATCTTGCCACCCTACTAAATTGTTCCCCTAGGTCTAATAGATTTTATTGTTGTTGTTGAATTTTTGGAATTTTCTATGTCCACTCTCATATCATCTGCATATAACAGCAGTTTAACCATCTCTGCCAATCTGAATGCCTTTTATTTACTTCTTTTGTCATATTTTCCTAGCAAGTACTTTCAAATCAATATTGAGAAGAAGTGCTGGTAGTGGGCTCCTTCCCTTCTCCGCATTCACAAGGAAAATACTTTTAGTCTTTCACCATTGAGAATGTTATTGGCTCTTGGTTTGCATATATACTTTTCATTATATTGAGGAAATTCTCTTCTATTACTATTTTGCTGAAGCTCTCAATCAGGAAGGGGTATTGGGTTTTAGCCAAATACCTTTTCTGCATCATTAGCAAGGATCATAACGTTCTTGTTATTTGCTTTGTTAATGTGGTAAATGTCTGATTATTTTTCTTGTGTTGAACTATCCTTTAATACCTGTTATGAATCCCACTTGGTCATGATGCATTTTTTTTATTTGATGGTGGATTCTATTGCCTAAAATTTTCTTAAGGATTTTTGCATCTATGTTTATGAGAGATATTTTTCTGTCATATGTGCTGTTTTGTAGGTTTTATTGTAATTTCTTTGCTTGGTTTTTGTTATTATGGTTATACCCGCTTCATAGAATGTCTCTGGGAGTGTTTCTTCTTTCCTACTTTTTTAAAGTAACTTAAGTAGAATTGGTGTTGGATCTTCTCTGAATGTTTGGTAGAATTCAGCTGTGAAACCATCTGGTCCAGACCTTTTCATGTGTGTTTGTGGGTACCTTTATGACCTTCTCACTTTCTTCCTGTAATGAACGTGTTCAAGTATTCTACATCTATCCACGTCAATCTGGGTAAGACATGAGTTCCAAGGAATTTGTCTATTTTCTCTAGGTTTTAAAGGAATTTGTCCCAAATCTTTAGGTTTTCAAATTTTTCAGAGTATTGTACTGTTTTTGTTGTGTACCATCAAGTCACAGCAGACCCATTGCTGACCTTCCGTGTTTTCAGAGGTGGTTTGTTACACTGGAGGAGATTGTTCATCCATTACCTGCTGAGTAACTGGTGGGTTTAATCATGTGCCCTTGGGAGTGCAGTATAGCTTCTTGCCATTAGGTTACCACTTCTCCTTTTCATAATATTCCAATGTTACAGATTGAAATTCCTCTGGTTCTGTTGTGGTGTCACCTCTATCCTTCCTTAATAATTTGTTTTTTCTCCCCCCCCCCTTTTGTTACGTTTGCCAATGGTTTGCCAATTTTAATGACCCTTTTGAAAAACCAGCTCCTGGTTTTGTGGGTGGTCTTCAATTATTTTTCTATATTCTATTCATTGATTTCAGCTCCTGTCCTTATAATTAATTTCCTTTCTTCTAGATACTGAAGGGGTTGCTCTTTTTCTATTTTATGAAGGATCATTAATTTTGCTTCTTCACTTTTTATGTGCTTGCCTATCAGTATGAACTGCCTCCTGAGGCCTGCCTTAGCTGCATCCCAGAGGTTTTGGTACTTTGCATTTTCATTATCATTTGTGTCTTTGGTTCTCCTTTAGAAGGATATTATTTAGTTTACACCTGGGTGGTTTTGTAAGCCTTATCCTTTTGTGGTTAATTTCTATTTTTAGGGTGTTGTGGTCTGACAAAATACTTTGTATTATTTCAATGTTTTTTAATTTGTTGAGGCTTGCTTTATGATCACTTCTGGAGAATATACCATGTGCTCTTGAGAAAAAAAAAATTAGTAGAGTTTTAATTGGGTGCAGTACTCAGAATATATTCACAAAGTGGAGTTGTCTGAATGTATAGTTTAAATATTCTGCAGTTTTGTTAAGTTTCTTTTGAGTTCTGCAGTTTTGTTAAGTTTCTTTTGAGCTGTCCTTTGTCTCTTACCACTATTGTGGTGCTGTCTACTTTTTTCTTCAATTCTTTTAACAGTTGTTTTATCTTTATTTTCATTTCTTTCATTTTGTGTATAGATGTTGACCAAGGTTGTATCTTCTTGAACTTTTGTTGTTGTTGTTGTTAAGAGCTGTCGAGTTGAGCATGTCTCATAGCAACCCTATGAACAAAAGACCTGAACCTTGTTCTGTAACTATTGTCGTTTCTCTAAGTTCATAGAGTTTCTGAAGGCATGTTGTTTAGAAAGTGGAGGCCACTCCTGCTTCCAAGCCTGGGAGCTTCACCAAACACTGTCCACAATGGGTAACTATTATGACATTTGACACTAGTTCCAGAGGGTTCGGTATCATAGCAACCCCTAGTTACCTCAGTATAGTGAATTGACAAACTAGTGGTTTACCACTTATAAGAATGTCTGTTCCAAACACAACTAATACCAGGCCCAAGGGCTGCTGGTGTGAGGGCCCAACCAACTTTTAAATTTCCTAGGTCCATGCACCAGGCCCTAATTGGCTCTAAACAAGAGGCTTCCAGCCCACAGCTCATTGTTAGCCAAATCCAGCAAATTCAATAAGCTCACACTTGGTTGGGAATGATATAAAACCAACCAAACAGTCCACACCCAACCTTCAACCAAAACAAGAACCCACCTTTCAGAATCCAATTTTTTCACACATGAGCATTCAAACTGAAGACTCATTTGGGACTCAGCTGACTTTTAAATACCCAGGCCCATACCCTGGGGCCAGATCAGCTCTAAAGAAGAGGCTTCCAGGCCACAGCTCATTGTTAGCTAAATCCAGCAAATCCAATCAGCTCACACACCATTGTGAATGAAGTAAAAATAATCAATCACTCCACACCTGACCTTCAAAACAAGAAGAGTCCACCTTTAAGGAGCCAATGACCTCACACATGAAACTCCAAATCTTCTTGGTCTACTTTGTCTTTAATCATTAAACAGTGCCCTTCATATCTTTTATGGTGATTTTTATCCTGAAGTCTATTTTATCAGAGAATAGTATTAGCCCTCCTTTTTTTGTGCATGCCATTTGATTATTATATTTGTTTTCCAGCCTTTGATTTTGAGTTTTTCTTTCGCTTTATTTCTTACATGTGTCTCTTGTAGACAACATATTGATAAGTTTTGTTTTTCATCCATTCTGCTACTCTTTTTCTCCTGATTGGTTCAGTTAGTCCATTCACTTTTAGTGTGATAATTGTCTGGCCATTTTTTATTGTTACCATTTTGCTGTGTTTCTTTTTTAGTTGTTTCTGGTTACTATGGCCCACCCACCTTCCTTTGATGTCTCTGTGTGAAATACTTCCCTCAAAAGTTCTTGTAGATTTAGTCTTGTTTTCATAAACTCTTTAAGTTCCTTCTTTTATTCAAAGCATACCATTTATCTTTCATATTTGATGGAGAGCTTTGCTGGATACAGGATCCTCAGTTGATATTATTTTCTTTCCATTTTCTGTATATACCTTCTCATTGCCTTCTTGCTCACATGGTTTTTGCTGAGAAATTAGAACTTAATCTAATTGTCTTTCTTTTGTAGGTGACTCTTAATTTTTCTCCTGCTCCGTTTAATATTCTATCCTTATCTTTTATTTCAGAGAATTTGTCTGTGATATGTTTTGATGTTTTTCTTTTCTAGTCTAGTCTATTTAGTGTTCACTGAGCTTCTTGAATGTTAATTTCTTTGTTCTTCATAATACCAGGGCAGGTTTTTTTTCTGGTACATCTTCCACTATTTTCTCAATGATTTCCCTGTCCTTCTTGTATTCCATAATTCCAGTCTTGTATGTTGTTCCTTTTTATGTCATCCCACATGATTCTGATGTATGTTTGTGTTGAATTTCATACCTTCAGGTTTAGTGACTCTCTGTTCTCTCTTCTGATCTACTTGTTTGTCTCTCCAACATGTTGCACACTTCTTCCATTTTGTTCTTAATATTCTGTATTTCATTTTCATGTGTATCTATTCTTTCCAGTACAGTGCTGGTTGTACCTTCTCTACATTGTGATGATTTTTTTTTCAAATTCTTGGACATCTTTATCAAAAGTTTAAATTAATTTTCTGTCTTTTGCATTTTCTTCTGTAGTTGTGCAAGTTCTTCCTCATCAATATGTTTTTTCCTGGCTTCGTGTCTCTGGAGCATTTGCTTTCTTAATGGCTTCCATTGTTTCTTTCACCATTTGTGCCTTGTTTTATAGTGGTTCAAATAATTCTGTGTCATTATATTCCTTCTGGTTCTCTATCTCTAAGGTATTCTTTTTATTTGCGGCTTCCATTTCTTCTTCCATCATTTGGAATTTCTTTCATAGCTGTTCAAATGCCTCTGTATCAACATATAACTTCTGCATTTTTGATTGTATATTCATTGGATGCATAATGTTTTTGGTGATTTTGGATAAGGTTATTTTTTTTTAAATCGTGTTTGAAACTGTCTGCTATTTCTTGACATATGTCAAGTTTTTCTTCATAAGTGTTAGGCTATTACTATTGTGTCTGCCTAAGTTTTTGTTAGTCCTTATCATTATTATGATATTGATTAGTTGTCAGCTTAAAATACTCAATCTATGAGGTGATTCTCTCACTATACTGAAAGTGCTTTTCTAAGTTTTAATGATGTGTTGCTTATACCCTTTCAGTCTTGTGATGATTTTTTTCAAGTTGTTGTACCTCTCTACATATAAGGACTCTAGTGGCTTAGAGGTAGGGAGTTGCACTGTCAACCTAAATGCACAAGGTTGGTATCCATGAATTGCTCTGTGGGAGAAAGTTGGGAAATAAATTTCCACACAATTTACTGCATCTGAAAACCCACTGGAAGGTCAAGTATAGGTTGGTTCTAACTAGACAATACTCAACAAAAACCAAACACTTTACTTATGGTTTGAACTCTTCCATAATTTGCAATTTCTTTAGTACTAATCTTGGAACTCCATGTCTTTGTATTTCTTTTGCCTTTCTATCTTGAGGATGCTCATTGGTTCTGTGATCTGGTCTACTTGTTTAGAAGGTTTCTTTCACTTGTCTAATATTTGAGTCTGACTGTTGTTTCCTTGATACTATGTGGATTTTTTTGGTATGTATGAGATAGCATCTGTTGTATATAAGCAGATAGCTGCCTGTTCCTTACCTTTATAATACTGTTAACAGAGTTGCAGATTTCAAGTATTGCACCAAAACTTGCAGTGTTTTCTGTGTGAGGTATTTTGCCAGCCCTTAGGACATAGAAAGAGTTATCAAATATATAGTGGACAAAAGATAATTTATTGTAGTTTCTACTCAGTGTGCTGATGCAGTCTTCTCAACCAGTCTTCATGTGTAGCACAGTAATGCAGTCTTTCCCTGTGTGACTGTGTCCTAGGAATGGCAGTGTCATCCTTCTGTAAGTTCTTTAAAGCAGAAGTCCATTCTCTGAGAGGTAACTGAGTTCCCTGCTTCAGAAGCAAACTTTTCATCTAATATTGTCAGGGACAGTAAAATAAGTATTCCCTACCTTTTTCCAACTTATCTAGGTTTACTCCTCTGTGGAAAAAAATGAAGCAGCATTTCAAAATTTTAGGGCAAGTTCACACAGAGGCAGGAGGAAGGGTAGGGGGGTTGGTTTTTATAGGGAGGACAGATAATGTCGATGGAATGATTTTAAACGTATGCTGTCTACCCTCCTAAATCCATCAGGCACTGTTCAGTGATGCTCATGATGGTCTAGGTAATAAGTGAAAGTCTTAGTCCAATATATCTCAAACGTTCAGCATGCTTTCCCTTTTTGTTTATAAGATGCCAAAAAGGTGTCATAGGCTTAAATCCTTGCACTCCTGTTTTCTTGTACTTGAAGACCCTGAATAGGAATTCAGCCCATCAGAATACAAATGGAGTCTTGTACACAAATGTTCATAGCAGTGTTATTCACCATTGCGAGAACATGGAAATAACCCAGATGTCCAACCACAGTCGAAGGGAGAGAGAAATTATAGCCCATTTATGCAATGGAATACTATGCAGCATGCAAGAGCAATGATTTTGTAAGTTATTACCTAACTTGGGCTGGACTGAAGAACATTATGCTGAGTGAATGAACTCAGTCCCACAGTGACAAATTTGTATAAAACCATTAAGTTGAATGAGTATGAAGATGCAAGGGGGGAGGAAGCTGGAAGCAGAGGGGATGAGGATGTGTGTCGGGGGGGCAGGGATTAATCACGTGGTTTTATAATTTGGTGAGCGGGAGGATGAGAAAAATTGGAAGAATCTGGTCTGAAAAATAATGTATTTGAATTTGCAAATCATTTACTATAAATAAAACAACAACAACAATAATAATAACAACGATTAATAGCTGTGTATTTTTTAAATTTTTACATATGACCAAAACTGATATAAAATGGAAGTTCTCACTGCAGGACCATGCAGGAGAAGGCCAAAGGGCTTCTCCTACCACAACTATCATAGAAGAACAACCTTTAAAAAAATAAGCATGTGTAAAATATCCACAATGTCTGTATGAACATCCACATACTCTAGATTATCTTCACCTTCACTCATTTTAAAGAGTATTGATTGTATTCCTCTTATTTTTTTAAATTGTCTTCTATCTCCTTTCTCCTCTCTGAAACCATTGTGTTGTTGTTGTTATGTGTCTTTGTGTTAACTATTACCCATATGACCTTATGAGTAATGATTCTGAACCATGCCCTATCCTGACTATTGGTCAGAACCTTTTTTCTTTTTCTGATGTATAGATATAATCCATATTGAAGGCTGCAGTCCTTGCTCTTCTTCTGTAGGTTCCTTAAGTTCTCCTCGGTTTCAGCAAGCAAGGTTATGTGTGTCACCTGCATAATGAAGGTTGTTGATGCATCTAGAAGTATTCTATTTGTGTGTAAACCTGTCTTTAGTATATTAAATAACTGTTATTATTTTCATTGTTACGTATTTTCAAGTCAGAATTAACCCATTGCTGACCCTCCAGCAGGTTTTCAGAGATAGTAAATCACATGGGGGGGAGGAACTATTCATTCTTCTCCTTCAGAACTCACATGCATGGTTCAACCCCCATGCCTTTGGGAATGTAGTACTGTATCCTACCACTAGGCCACCAGAGCTCACTACTACTCTTAATAATAGTCTTACACAGTATTTTCCTTTTCTTGACCCACTTATTTCACTCAGGATAATGTCCAATAATTTCATTCATTTTGTGAAGTTTTCATGAATTCTTCATTGTTTTTGAATGTTGTACCTTATTCCATTATGTGAACGTACCTTAGTGGTTTTTTTAGCCATTCATTCATTGATGGGCATATGGGTTGTTTCCATCTCTTGGCAATTGTAATATTGCTGGATTAAATAGTATTATTCACAAGTTCATGTTGCCGTTCTTATTCAATTAGGAGAGCCACCTCACTGTGTGTTTTTTGGACCAAACTGTGTTTCGTTTTCACAATTTTTGAGGATACACTAAACTGTTTTCCATGGTCTTCACACCATTTAACATCCTGACCAGCAGTGTATGAGAGTCCAGTCTCACCACAGCCTCCCCAGTATTTATTATTGCCTACTTGAACTTAAGGGGAAATTTTAGGGGAAACATCATTTCAGTCATGCCTCCATAAATGTTCGCTGAAGCCATGGATGGACATAGAAGCAAGGATTCTCAATGGAGAAAAGAGCTTGCCTTGCACAACATGGGAGAACACATAAAGGGATGGTCTGACCTGATCTATAGGGCAATGAGCACTGCAGTGAGCAGGTAAGAGTATCTCTGAAGGTTTCTGGTGTCCATATTTATGTTATGGCTATGTTTGAGGCTAGGCAGCAGAGGGTGCTCATGATCCACTCCTGAGATGTCTGTGGGTGATCACAAATGGAATCAGTACCCTGACCTGGCTCAGTACTCTCAGCTATGACCTTCCACACCCACAGAAACCACATAGACCAGCATTTCCCCACCCCCCTTACCATCCTCAGACAAAAGATATTTACTCAGGCTGGGCTCAGGGTGGGTGTCAGAAAACCAATTTTAAACTCATTTGCATGGATGGGCCCTCCCTTCTCCCAGAGTATGAAGAGGCCATGGGAAGATGAGGAAGCTCTGTAGGAGTAGTAGGTCAACAGAAGGCAAGACTCAGGGAAATCTCCACCATGGCTTTGGCCCCTCTCCTTCTCTCCCTTCTTGCTCACTACACAGGTACTAGACTAGGGCCAGGGGAAGAGTTCTTAGGAAGATATGTGATCCCTGCTTTCTCATTCTGCCTCTGGACTCCAGCATTACGATCTCTGTGTCTCCTTACTTGCAGGATCCTGGGCCCAGTCTGTGCTGACTCAACCACCCTCAATGTCTGGGAATGTTGGCCAGCAGCTCACCATTTCCTGCACTGGAAGCAGTACCAACATTGGAGGGAGCGCTGTGCGATGGTACCAACAGCTCCCAGGAGCAGCCATTAAATGCCTCATCTATGATAATAACAAGAGACCCTCAGGGGTCTCTGACAGATTCTCAGGTTCCAAGTCTGGCAACTCAGGGTCCCTGACCATCACAGGGCTGCAGGTGGAAGATGAAGCTGATTATTATTGCCAGTCCCATGATAGCAGCCTTAATGCTCACACAATGCTACAGACTTGCAGAAAAGTGAGACAAGAACTCTTTTCTCATATGTCATGAGGGGAACGCCCTGCTGCCCCTGCTTACTTCCTCTTGGGGCTTCTGTTCCTTCTGTGCTGCTGCAACCCTGGTCCAGCTCCTTTATGGGGACCATGTGCTGTGAGGCCCTTTCTCTCCTCAGAATCATGCAATGAAAGTCCTTCCAGACAAAACAACTTAGAGTGTCACAATGAGTCTTCTGATCACTTTTTTGATGGAGAACAACCTTTTGATATTAAAGCCTGTGGCTGAGTGTAGGTTCCAGCTGTAACCATCTCAGATTCCACCTATGACTAGGACATCCTGAATATCAACCATCAGTTCTCCCTGTTTCTAGGAATTTCTATGCAATCACAAATTTGAGCCCCTTCCCTGAGGTCTCTTATCATTCATCATAAAGGTAAAAGGCAGATTCATTTGACTGTTCATCCCAGGCAGAATGATGCAGGGTCTACTGAGTCAGCTCACATTGGGATAAGGACTCTGATAAACCACACACTCATAGGTGTCAGGGGACTTCATTTCTTGACTTCTGTATGTAATCCTCTGAGTGGTCCTCAATGTGATTCTTTAAACTTTCTCTTTCCTCCAGACTATTCTGCTAGAGGTTTTTTGTGTGTTTGTTGATATATAAATATGTATTCTTGTGGCCTGATGCCTTTGAACTGTGATGTTGAAGAAGAGTACTCAATATTCCATGGACTACCAAAAGCAAAAGCTGATAAATCTTGAAGAAGATGCAGCAAGAGTGCTCATGGAGTCAAGGATGGTGAAACTTCATCTAATATACTTTGATCATGTTGTTAGGAGAGGCTATTCCTTGGAGAGGGATATCAACTTGGAAAGGTGGGGAAACAGCAAAGGAGAGGAAGACCCTCAGAAAGGTTGATTGAAACTGTCACAAAGGGCTCCAGATTGTGAGTTTGGCAGAGGATGGGAAAGAGTTCAGTTTTGTTGTTCATGGAGTCACTCTGAGTTGTACTCAATTCAATGGTACCTAACAATAACAATGGATGCAGAATGTTCATTTGATCTAGTGGGTAAGGATTTGTTCTGCCAAAGGCAGGCAGTTTAAATCCACCAGGTGCTCTGCAACAGGATAGAAAAATCTTTCCCCAAGAGATGTAGAGACTAAAAGAACTATTAAGGGTCAGTTGTATGTTGGTTCTGACTGGAAGACAATGAGAGGGGGAGAGTGGAAGATAGCCAATGAATTCTTGGGAACCTCTATGGAGAAATTCTGTACGTACATTCTGGAAGACATAAGATTGGCATGTTTCTGAGAGGACCAATCACAGCTGGTAGTGTTCAACTATCCAGAGGCTCAAGTGTAGGCAGGTTCTCTCTGTGGAGACTCATCCACTGTGCCCTCTCTGGGTCTGGCAGGGTCTGCTGCACCTAGGCCTGTGTGGTTTCTGCATCTGCTCCTCCCAGAATTCCACTCAGGACAAATATACTGGCCATAGTTTCCACTCAGTGTAGAATCAGATCTCTGTGAGAGGATGTGAGTCAGGAAGTTGGTGGGCCTGGATTTGTTGAGGAAGCTCCACATCCCTAAACCATATGGAAGGAATAAGAGAAACTCAGAAAAAGCCGGCTTCTGACCTGTGATCCAAGCAGGGCTGTGTCCATCATGGCTTGAATTGTTTTTCATCTCCTTCTCACAATGCACAAGTAGGACCTAGGCTCAAAGATTTTGAGGCAGAGGTACAGATTGTATCATTCCCTTCTATTCAGAAGTCAAGAAATGAAGTCCCCTGACACCTATGAGTGTGTGGTTTATCAGAGTCCTTATCCCAATGTGAGCTGACTCAATAGACCCTGCATCATTCTGCCTGGGATGAACAGTCAAATGCATCTGCCTTTTACCTTTATGATGAATGATAACAGACCTCAGGGAAGGGGCTCAAATTTGTGATGAGAATGGGCAGCAGTGGTATATCTGGATCCAAGGGAAATGTGGTCTGAAGGGCCAACATATTCAGTCAGAGATGTTTGACTATCATTGTGCAGCATCCTCTGCTATTTGGATCTGCGTGTAAACATGACACAGGCAGAGATGGTCATCTTAGTAAGGCCCTTGTCAGTGACGGCTACACCAAGATTTCATCTAAATTTTTCCATGCTACTGTTGTTGACTAAGTCTCATAGTGACCCTATGTTCAACAGCTTTGAATCTTGTTATTCTGAGCAAGCCTCATCTTCTTTAACACACCTGATCCCATTGCCACAGTCATTGTGCCAATCCATCTCATCCACTGTCTTCCATTCCTGCATTGATCCTTCACCCTTCCAAGTATGATCACACTTCCAAGTCTGACCCTCCTTCTCCAAAGATCAGTCCCTCCTAGCAACATATCCAAATTATGTGAGAAGAGTTTTAAAATCATTGCCTTCAAGAAGAAACCTGGTTTCACCCTCTCCAGAACAGATCTGTTTGTTCTCTTGGCAGTTCATGATGTTCAACACTCGTTTCCAGAACTACAACTCAAAGGCATCTGTCCTTCTATTGTCATTCTTATTCTTGTCTAGCTTTCAGATGCAGAGCAAGCAAGTGAAGACCATGGCTTGGATCAAGTACCTTATTTTCTAAGTTGACATTGTTGCTTTTTAGTATTCTGGAGAGGTCCTTAACTTTCCGAAAGCAACTCGTCTTTTGATTCCTGGTGTCAAAAAGTGTTAATTGTGGATGTGGACAAGATAAAATTGTTTAAAAGCTCAACATTTTCTCTATTTGTCATGATGCCTATTGGACTAATGGTGAGAATCCTTGTTTTCTGGATGTTGAGATGCATTCATATTGAAGATTATAGTCCTTGTCTTTTTAATTTTTTAAAATTTTATTTTATTCTGGTTTACTTACAAAAATTCATAAAGTTTGTATATATTGTTTTTTCATATTGGATAACTCCCTTTTCCTTTACCCGCCCTTCCTTCCACCAATCAAATTATGTGACCCTATGATTAAGTACTCCCCTTGCCTCCTTGGAACCTCGTACTTGTTCTACAATAATGGTCTTATACAGTACTTACCTTTATGAGACTGAGTTAGTTCACTTAGCATAATGCTCTCCAATCCCTCCCATGTTAGGTAGTAATTTACAAAATTTTTGCTCCTGTGTGCTGCATGCTATTCCATCACATGAATGTGTGAATGCACTTTCCTCACTTTCAATGTGCAAGGTTGTATAACCTGCATAACATAGATTGTTGTTGAGTATTTCCCCAATCCTGATACCACATTTTTCCTCCTAAAGTCAATCCTCCTGAGAGATATGTTCCACATAGAGATTGAACAGATCTAGAGAAAGGATCCCTCTTTCTCTCTGTTTAACTTTTTTTCAAATTTTCAACTAGTTTATTTAAAAAATTTGAACACAATGTTTTTAAGAACAAATTCTTTCAATTTCCCTCATGCTACCCCCTTCAAATTGTACAACCCCATCATTAATCCCATCTCCCCTGCACATCCTCATCCCTCTGCATCCACACTCTCCTACTGCTCTTCAATACTTATACTCATTCCACTATAAATTTTATACAATATTTATCCTTGTGGGACTGAGTTAGTTCACTAAGCATAATGCTCTCCAGTCCCTCCCAAGTTTGGTCATAATTTACAAAATCATTGTTCCTGTGTACCATAATTTCTCAATCTATTCATTTGTGTTTGGACATTTGGGCTGTTTCTACGTTCTTGCAAAGGTGAATAGTGCTGCTATGAGCATCGTTGTACAAATCTCTGTTTGTAAAAAAAAAAAAAAGAAAAGAAAAAAAATCTCTGTTTGTGCCTCAGTTCTCATTTTCTCAGGGTATATTCCAACTAATGGAATGGCTGGGTCGTAAGGAATTTCTATGTTCAACTTTTTGAGGAAGTGTTAAACTGTCTTCAAGAATGGTTGTATTATTTTACAATCCCACCAACAATGCATAAGAGTTCCTTTCTCACCACATCTTCTCCAACACTTACTACATGCTGACCAGTTAAACTTTGCCACTGTGACTGGAGTGAGATGGTACCTCACTGTGGTTTTGATTTGCATGTCTCTTATTGTCAGTGATTTGGAGCATTTCTTCTCTGTTTGCCATTCAAAAATCTGCCTTTGTGAAAATTCTTTCCATGTCTTTTGCCCATTTTGTAATTGGGTTATTAGTCTTTATCTTGTGGAGGACTAAGAGTATTCTGTAAACTTTTATTTTAAGACTCTTGTCTGAGATGGTATTACCAAATGTTTTTTCCCCAATCTGTAGGTTTTCTTTTCACCCTGTTGAAAAAATTTTTGATGGTCACAGAGATTTAATCTTTAGACAGTCCATGCATCAATTTTATCCTCTTTAGACTGCATTTCTGGTTGTTTTGGTAGTCTTCTTATGCCTTGGACTGGAGCTTCTAAGCTTGAGCCCACATAAGCACAATTGTTACAATTAAATGTATGAATACTAAAGGTTATGGAATTAAGTTGAAGATGATACTTGGGGTCAGTTTGAAAGAAAAGAAAACTGAGAGTTTTGTTCTAAATAGAAGGTCAAGTTTTAGAAGAAAATATAGAGAGTTCTGTGAGATATGCTCTGGGCCTTTTCTGTGAAGTAAATGCTCTTAACTGTCTAAAGGGTAAGGGCTGATCCAGGTGCCCTCTGTGAGGACTCAGCCACTTTGTTTTCTCTGGGTCTGGTAGAGTCTGCTGCTTGATCCCATCAGCTAGTCCTCTCAGGTCCCACTCAGGACATGCAGAGCATGCTGCCATGCAGAGCATGCTGCCTTGTTTAGTTGTCCATAGGCCACACACAGAATAAAATCACATCTCTGTGAGAGGGCCTGGGTCAGGAAGTGGGTGATACTGGATTAGCCTAGGGTTTCATCCTCCAAACCACATGTTGAGAGGATTAATGAGGCTGTCACACAGAACCCATCTCCAGACTGGGATCTCACCAGCTCTGTGTTCACTATAGCCTGGGGTTCTCTTCTCATACTCCTATCACCCTCAACAGGTAGGAAAAACACTAGAGATTTGGGACAGTTGTACAAACTATGTCACATTTTCATTACAGAAACAAATAAATGAAACCTAGAACTGATGAGTGTCTGTGTTTTCAGGATCTATCCCAACTTCTGCTCACTCAGCAGACCTTTGCAGCATTCTCCATGGGATTGATAGCCAAGTTCCCTTGAACCCTGAGCAGTAGATACAGTAAATACTATGTTGCGTGATAGCAGTAGAGCCTAAAGAAGGATCCCACATTTGAAATGCAAGTGGGCAGCAGTCCTATACCTGGATGCAAGGCAGCTGAGTTTCCAACCCCTTCTCAGACTCCAGATCTAGCCTGGATAGAAATGTGATCACCCAGAACATTTAGTCAGAGGATGAGACTGATTCCTACTGTGGGGCTGACCAAAACAGTGGGGCAGCTACATGTAATCCCAGTGAAACAGGCAAAAGAATAGTGAGATCAAAACCCCCTAATGATCTTCTCTTCCCATGGGCATGATTACCAGATCAAGAGGAAGCTTCCTAACTTGTCCTGTGATTTTTCTACCACAGCAGATATTTTGATAACTTAGGATCCTTCTGTGAGACTGATCTCTGTTTCCATGCCCTTTTCTATGACAGAAAATATCCGTATTTCCATTGCTCTCATTAAAACAGTAGAAGTTACTCTATGTTGGAAAATACTTTTTATACTAGTTTATTTACAAAATTTGAGTATATTGTTTTCCAGAACAGACTCGTCCAATTTCCCTCACTTGCCCCCTCCCACTAAATTGGACAACTCCAGGATTAATCCAAGCCCCCTGTAAAATATTTTTATAAATACTTTATAAAACATGGTGTTTATCCATGGAATCTTATTATCTACATTCACCAATCTAGTGATAGGTATTTAGATTCTAGAATGACAGATCTTCTCAGTTTCATTCAGGGTACAAGAATCAGCAAATCTCTTCTTTTAGTGTCATTTCTGTCTAAAAAAGTATAAGTTACACCCTAAAGAAAATCATTGATTTTCCCCTGGAGACACAAGAACCGGACCCTGCATCTTTAAATGACACATGTACATCTGCACCTCACAGGACCTCCAAGCCCTCACCATATCATCTCCACTGCACAGAACCACAAGATGATCAGGTTATATGTGACTCTTTGTGTTTGAAATCCAGCCTAAATTTCCACATACAGGAGCATATGGCTGTTTACCCTTGTTTTAGTTATGATTCTTAGGAAAGTATTATCACTGTCTTCAACAGAAAGAAATTGTCCACGGGCAGGAAAAAACAAATAAAACCACACAAACAAAAAGTTCCTAAACCAAAATATCTGTGTTGGAATCATTCCTTCTGTTCAAATCACATGTGCACCCTAGGACAGGAGAAAACTGTTACATCTGAAATACCGTCATTGCCTGAAATCTGGACTGTTCAGCAGTTTTTAAGCATCACACCATAACTCCTAGTGTTTTCTGAGTGAATTGTCTTGCCAATCCTTAAGCCGTGGAGAAAGCTACTATATATCCAGTGGACATAAGATAAATTGTTGTTTTTTTTTCTATAATTTTATAAATTTTTCTAAAATTTAGACTGATATCTAAGCTTCCTGATATCAATCTTCTCAGATGATCGGTGGGTAGAAGAGTAATGTGTCCCTCACTGTGTGACTGTGTCTTGTCAGAGGCAGGCTCAGTCTTCTGCAGGTCATTCTGCAAGCAGAAGCTCAGTGTCATAGAGGAAATGACTCTGTTTCCTGTTGCAGCTGGAAACTTCCTGGCAGGTTTATCATGAAGTCCAGGAAGATGAGATTTACTCCCTCTGCGCACCAGACTCCCTTCTCTGTGGATCAGATGAAGCAGCTGTTCAACATAACTCCATCAAAAAGTCTGGGTTATTTTGTTTCCAAGTACAAGGAAGTAGTGTCAAAAGATGAAGGCTCTAATTGCAGCACCCTCTAGCATAGAACAAGGGACAGTCCACCACAACCATCAAGAAGAGAACATCCTTTTTCCTCTGTGCCATAATGGAGAGACAGAAGAAGGAGATCTCAAACACCAGGGCAGGAAGGGATGAAAGAAAACATCCTTGCTCCCTGTACCATCAAGGAAATGTGTCCCTGATGCCTAATGTCTGCTCTGGATTTGACCTCTCATCACAGAGGACATTTTCCCAATGTTTATCATTACTAAGCGCTACTCAAAAGGGGGTTGCTATGAGTCACCTGCGACTCGACGGCACTTAACAAGAACAACTCAAAAGGGGTATCTTTTTGTTTTTACTCCATTTAAAAAAATGTTTTCTGTGTGAGAATTAACAAATTATATTGTTTTTTTACTAAGTCATTCACACACATTTTCTTTCCTAAGATTGGTTACAGTACACACATTGTCTGATCATCCAGCTTTTCTGGCTTACATTTCCCTTCACCTGGATCAGAAATACCTTATTCTCTAGATTGGCACTGTTGGTCTTCAGCACCCTGAAGGAGAAGAATAAAAAGCCAAAGTGAATGTCAAAATAGACTCTAAATATTGTTCTAGAGGGTCAAGAAGTCAAAGCAAAGGGAAGAAGTCAATATGTTAAGGGGCTGGAACTGACTCAGAAAACCCACTAGATGATCAGTTATGGGTTGGTTCTGATTTGAAATCCATCATCTTTAGGATCTTCATCTCTCATGCTGAGCCTCCACCTTTCCAAGCATGATGTCCATGCAAAATATTGCTGAAGATTAATATTAAAAATGTCATAAGACCATCATTGTAAAAAACAGAAGAATAACCAGGTGCTGAAGCCAACACACTGTTTTCAGAATCCTGGATCTTGTGGGACCCCTTAAGTTCAATCAGAGGAGAGCAAGACAGCAGGAGCTCTTCTTGAAGGGACAACCAAAGGTTCCTGGCTTTCCAATCAGGTATGTATGCTCCACCTTGCATCTCCTCATGTCCAGTCTATCAACTGCCATTAGTCATGAGCACCTTGGGCTAGCCTGGTTGCAGCAGTTGTCTGACTAAGGCGGCTGTTTTCACAGGCTTTTCCCCCTATGAAACTGAAGCAGATTTTCACATGAGTCAGAAAGCAGAGAGAAATCCAGGCAAGGTACCAGCCCCACCTTCTTCTGGAGTGGTTACATCAGATCACCTGCTATCACCTCATACATGGAAAAACTCTACCAAAACAATGTCATGTAGGAAACAGGCTACCTTACCTCTTACACAAGCCCAAAGCAAGATGTCAACCCCCCATAAGTGACAGTACCTGCATTTCCTAAAGCCAGAAAGTCTAACGAAACTTTCTGACAAAGAATATAAAAGAACAATGATTGAATATTTTCAATGGGTGAAAGACAAACTTGAAGAATTACAGGACACCGATTGGGGCAGATGGTGGAGGTGGAGAACACAGTGTGAAGAGCCAGAGGGATAGCAGCCTGCGTAGAGAGGATACCAGAGAGTACTTTACGCTCCACAGAGACTGACCATCACAGCGTGACACGAACAGTAGGATATTGAATCACAACTTTTGCTAATACATTATTTTAGAAGCTTTAAAAACCAGAGCCCTGCCTGCCTGCCCTGCAGCGGTCCTGCAGTGGTCCCACTGCGGACCCAGCAAAAGCTGGAATCCACGAGCTGAGCTGAACTGCATTGAGATTCACCTGAAAGGAAAAAGGTTAGTGGGGAAATCGGCTGAATTCTCTTGAGCCCACTAAAACCTGGAGGGTCTGAGGTGCGGTGTGGACAATAGGAATTGAATCATAACTTTTGTCAAAACTTTTAGTATTGGAACTGTGGGAACAAAGCCGAGCGGACTTGGCAAAAACAGGAAGTCACTAGATGAGCTTCTAAGAGACCCATTTGAAAGGAGAAAACTTAGTGGGGAAATTGGCTTATTTTGCTTAAGCTCCACTAAGACCCAGTGGGTCTGTTGCATGACGTGGACAGTAGAAATTTGAA
>NW_006399969.1:4606350-4612849 GCF_000299155.1 Elephantulus edwardii
TGAATGAATGAAAACCCAAAATCTCTGTAAATGTTCATTAAAATTAATAAAATTTAATAAAAAAATTTTTAAAAGACAACAAATATCCTGGAGACAGTCATCCATAAGAAATATTTTTATAAGGAGCAACTTGAACAGCTACAGGAAAAAAATATAAAGATGGAAGAAAGAATTTATAAAATAGATAAAGAGGTACAAGAACTTAAAAAAAAATCATCACAAGATGGAGAGGGAACAGACAGCACAGTACCGGAAATAACAGAAATCCATGAAAATGAAATCCAGACTATTAAGACAGAAATGGCAGAAGTGTCCAAATTGCTGGTGGGACAAAAATGTAGAATTGAAGAGATGAAACAAAGAGTCAGTGAGCTGGAATACAAGAGTGTCACTGGAAACCAACTAGCAGAAAAATCACAGATGAGATGTAAAGAAAATGAAGAAAACATAATGATCATTTGGGACATCATCAAAAGGAACAATAGATGTATTATTGCAATTCCAGAGCACAGGAGTGACAGGGAAAAGAAAATTGTAGAAAAGGTACTAGAAGAAAACTTCCCAGGAATTATGAAGAATCGGGGAAACCACATTCAAGAAGAACAGAGAACACCACATAAACTAGACCCCAAAAGAAAAATATCAAGATATAGCATGATAAAATTCTCCAAAATAAAAGATAATTAAAAGAATACTAAAAGCAGTGTGTCGAAAACAGAGTCCCTTACAAAGGGGAAACCATTAGATTAAGTAGTGATTTGTCAGCGTGAGAAACCATGAGAGCTAGAATATGATGGCATATAGAGAAAGTTCCTGCCTAACCCCTCCTCTGAGCGGCCTGACCGGTCCTTGGAGAGGGACATCATGTTTGGGAGGGTGGAGGGACAGCGCAGGAGAGGAAGGCCCTCTATGAGGTGGATTGATTCAGTGACTGGGATAATTGGGATGAGAGTGTCAGAGACAGTGCGATTGGCACAGGCAGAGCAGAGTTTAAGGCTGTTGTACATAGGGTCGCTATGAGTAGCAAGCGGCTGGATGGCACATAACAACAACAACAACGAAAAAGTTGAAAGAATAAAATTGCCAGCCAAGGATCCTCTAGCCAGCAAAGCTCTCCATCAAATATGAAGGAGAAATTAGATCCTTTGTAAAAATGAGGGAACTTAAGTTGTTTGTGAAAACAAGACCAAAACTACAAGACATTTTAACTGAAGTCCTTGAAAAGAAGATGTCAAAGGAAAGTAGATGGATAACAGAAACCAGAAACAACAGATAAAAAAACAAAGCAAAATGGCAACAGTAAAACATGACCTCACAATAGCCACACTTACTTGACTGGACAAAATGCACCAAATAAGAGAAAAAGAGGAACAGAATGGATAAAAACCCAAAGCCCATAGATATGTTGCCTACAAGAGACACATCTAACAAATGGATAGAAAGATAGACTCATAATCAAATGCTGAGGGGGAAAACATAGCAAGCAAATGACAACCTCAAAAAAGGAGGCGTGGATAAACTCTCCCCGAAAGTACCTCTCCACCACTCTTTGATATTGGACCCAGGTGACAAAGCGCCCTCCCGCCGCACCATGAGGGTCTTGCTGCCACTATCCCTCCTGACAGGGGTGCTGTTGATGGCTTTGGAAGATCCAGTCCAAACACAGCCAATAGGTCCCTCATTATCAGATCACCAAACCAAGAGGCTGAGGAATGAGGATATGATGGGAAATATCCTGCAGGAAACCTTCAGCGCAGCCTCTGTCATTATCAGAAGCATTCTTAATGCGGACGGTGATGTAGGATTATTTACTCCTGCACAAGAGCTTGTGAACTTTTTTCTAAATCTGAGCAAGTCAAAAAACGCAAGAGAGCTGGCAACGACGACGAGAAAAACATTCAGGACCCAGTTCCTGAAGACACTGATGAAAGCCAAGGAGTCAAGCTGGGATGCTCATTTCTGAATGCCAGAAGGTTGTCTACGCCCCTGTCCAGTCTAGCCCCAGCTCCAACCCATCTAACATAATAACTCCTGTCACGACAACCCTCAACCCCGTCACAGAATGAAAGCTCTGTACAAATTGTAAAAAAAAAGCAGGAGTGGTGATACTCATAATCTCTGATAAAATAGACATCAGAATGAAAACCACCATAAAAGATAAGGAAGGACATTACATACTGATTAAAGGCACAGTAGATTAAGAAGACATAAAAATAGACAACATTTTAAAAAAATAGACAACATTTATACAAAATGTTGTTTTTATTTTTGTTGTTGTTGTTGTTATGTCCTGTCAAGTCACTTGTGACCCATAGTGACCTGATGTACAACAGCTCTAAACCCTGCCTTGTCCACAACTAGTCTCACTAATTTTGACACACCAACCCTCATTTTCCACAGTTACTGTATCAATCCATCTCACCCAGAGTCTTCCTTTCTTGCGATGTCACTCCACACTTTCATGCATGATATCCTTCTCCAAGGACTTGGCCTCTCCTTGCCCATATGTCCAAAGTATGTGAGACAGAGCTTCAAAATGCTAGCCTTCAAGGAGAAACTTTGTTTCACCCCCTCAAGACAGACTTATTTGTTTCTTGAGGTCCATAGTGTGTTCAAGCCTCTTCTCCAGCACAATTTGAAAGCATTTATTCTTTTACTGTCATCTTTAGTAATTGTTTAGCTCTCTGATGCATAGCCAAGTAATTGCCAAGACCATGACCTGAATTAGGCACACCTTAGTCACTAGACTGACATCATTGCTTTTCAGGACTCTGGAGAAGTCCCTGACAGCAGATTTTCCTAACACAATTAATCTTTTGATTTCCTGACTGCTGGTGTTAAGTGTGTTGGTTATGGAGCAGCACAAGCTGTAATTGTTAACAACCTTAATGTTTTCTTTACCTATCATGGTGCTGCCAATTGGCCCAGTGGAGAGAATCTTTGTCTTCTCGATCCATACTGAAGACTACATTTCTTGACCTTCTACAGCAAGTGCTTCAGGTCTTCTTCAGTTTCCTCAAGCAAAGTTGGGTCATCTGCATATTATAGGTTGTTGATGAGGTTTCCACCAATATTGATGCCACTTCCTCCTCATAAAGCCCTCCTTCCTGAGTGAGCCATTCTGCATATAGACTGAAAAGGTAGAAACACAGGATACATTAATGACACACTACTTTACTGATTTTGAACCATTCAGGGTTTCCCTGCTCTGTTCTGAGGACAACTTTTCTGGCCCACGTATAGATTTTTCATACGCACAATCAAGTGTTGTGATATTCACATTTTCCTCAAGGTTAGTTACAGTTTGTTGTGATCCACACAGTCAAATTCTTTTGTATCATCAATGAGACACAGATAGACGTTCCTCTGGTACTCTTTGCTTTCTGCCAAGATCCATCTGACATTGGCAATAACGTCTCTAGTGCTCTGACCTCTTTGAAACTCAGCTTGTATTTCTGGTAGTTCTCTGTTAATGCACTCTTCCAGTCATTTCTAGATAATCTTCAGTGGCATTTACCTAGTGTATGATATTAGTGATAGTGTTTGATAATGTGCACACTCTGTCAGGTCCCTTTTTTTTTAATGGAAATAAATATGGATCTCTTCCAGTCGGGTGGACAAATAGTTATCCTCCAGACTTCTTGGCACAATTTACTGAGTTCATCAAGGACAGCATCTGTATTTCATAAATTCCTGGGGTTTTATTTTTTTGCCAAGTCCTTCCAAGATGCCTAAATTTCTTTCTTAATCACCATTGCCTCTTGATGATATAGTTTCTTGAAATTTTTCTGTGTCAGGCAATTCTTTTTGGTAAGTGACTCTGTATACTCCTTCTATCTTATTTTAATGCTTCTTGAATCACTCAATCTTGTGCACTTTGCATCCTTAAATATTGCATCTTGGGATTTGAATTTCTTCTTTAGTTCCTTCAGCTTAAGAAATGTTGAGTATAACACTTTCAATTTTCCAAGTCCAGCTCCTTGCACATTTCCTTATTAATACCTTGCCTGTTCTTCCCAAGTAGCCTTTTGAAATCTTCTACTTAGCTCCATAACCTCTTGATTTCTTACATTTGCTTTGACTTCTTGGTACTCTAGTGCACTATTCAGAACCTCATCTGTCATTCATTTTTATCTTTTCTTTTCTTCCTTCTTGGTAATGACATTTTGCATTATTAATGAGGGAAATTGGAAGAATCTGGCATGATGTTGTCTCTTGGTTTTGTATTTATACCTTTTACTATTTGAGGAAATCCCCTTCTCTTCCAATTTTGCTAGCTGTCCTAATCAGAAAGATTTTTTGTATTTTCTCAAATAACTTTTCTGCATCAATTGCTAAGATCATATGGTTCCTGTTATTTGTTAATATAGTGAATTACATGGATTGATTTTCTTTTGTTGAACCATTCTTGCATACCTGGTATGAATCTCATTTGGTCATGGTGAATTATTTTTTTTATGTACTTTTGGATTCTACTGGCTAGGGTTTTGTTAAGGATTTTTGTATCTATATTCATCAAAGATATTGGTCTTTAGTTTTCTAAAATCACTTGTTATGCATCAGAGAGTTGGACAATGACCAAGGAAGATAGAAGGAGACAACATCATATTCAATGGAGAAAGACTAAAATCATTTTCCTTGCAAACAAGGACCAGACAAGGATGCCCACTGTTGCCACTTCTATTCAATATTGTATTGGAAGTGCTTTCTAGGGCAATAAGACAAGAAAAGGCAATAAAAAGCATCCAAATTAGTAAAGAGATGGTTAAACTGTCACTATGTGTGTGCTTTTATTTGTTGTTTTTGTTGTTAAGTGCTGAACAGTCATAGGCGACTCATAGCGACCCTACGAACAAAAGTCCTCAGCATTTGAGTGACATTCATCCTTTCTCCAGGTTCATAGGGGTTCCGGAGGCAACCTATAATGGCAGTGGATACCACACCTGCATCCAAGCTGGTTTTAATTGGGGAGCACTACCAAACACTGTCCACCATGAGTAACCATTAAGACATTTGACACATCATAGTCACGTTGTCCAGCTTGACAGGAACCACAAATTACCTCTGTATGGCAAGTGGACACACTAGGGATAGATAGATAGATAGATAGATAGATAGATAGATAGATAGATAGATAAATAGATAGATAGATAGATAGATAATGTTAGTAAGCCAGTATCAAAAAATCAGTAGGATTCTTATACATAACAAAGAGAACTCAGAGAAAGAAACCAAGAAAGCAATACCTTTTACAATAGACAACTACAAATTGAGATACTTGGTAGTGAATCTAACTAGAGATATAAAAGGTCTATACAAAGAAAACAAGTGATCCTTTCTGCAAGACACAATAAAAGTCCTAAAGAAATTGAAAAACCTGAGCTGTTTGTGGAGAGGAAGACCCATTATCATAAAAATGGCAACCCTACCAAAAACAATATACATGTAAAACACAATCTCAATACAGACACTAAATTAATTTGTCAAGGAGATCAAAAGGGAAATTGGCAAATTTATCTGGAGACACAAGAGACCCTGAATAAGCAAAACACATCTTGAGAAATCAAAAGTGGTGGGAGGTATAACAAGCCCTGACCTCAAAAACTATTTTGACCAAACAGCAAGGTCCTGGTACAGTACTGGTATAATGACAGAAACATAGACCAATGGAACAGAATTGAGAACCCAGACAGAAATATCTATGGTCACTGATACTCAACAAGGAAATTAAAGCTGTCAAATGAGGAAATGACAGCCTCTTCAGCAAATGGTGCTGAAAAAACCAGACTTCCACTTACATAAAGCTGAAACAGGATCCACATCTCACATGATATACAAAAATCAATACAAGGTCGATCAGAGACCTGAGAGTAAAGCCACAAACCACAAAGTTAATAAAAGACAAAGTGGGATCAAGCTTAGAAGCCCTAGTCTACAGTAAAAAGAGACAGCCAAATACGAATAGAAATGCCCAAACTGAAAAGGATAAAAGTGATGAATGGAAACTTCTAAAGATTAAATCCCTGTGCACATCAAAAACATTTTCCAACACTGTGAAAAGAGAATCTACCAACTGAGAACAAACAATTGTTAATATTATCTCAAACAAGAGTCTCATAACAAAAGTTTACATAATACTCCCGGGCCTCCACAAGAAAAAACTGATAACCAATTACAAAATGGGCAAAAGACCTGGAAAGAATTATTACAGAGGAAGATATTCGAGTGGCCAACAGACACATGAAGAAATGCTCCAAATCACTGGCAGGAACAGAGATGTAAATAAAAAACACAAAGAGATGCCATCTCATCACAGTAACAATGACAAAGTTTGACAGGACATCAAGTAATAAATGTTGGAAAGGATGTAGTGAGATAGAAACTCTTATACATTGTTGGTGGGATTGTACAATGGTACAACCAGTTCAGAAGGCAGTTTGGTGCTTCCTCAAAGAAGCTGTGGTATATCCACACAATGGAATACTACGCAACATTGAAA
>NW_006399969.1:4615065-4629010 GCF_000299155.1 Elephantulus edwardii
AATTTGTTCTTCAGTTCCTTGAGTTTAAGAGATGCTGAGCGAGTTCGGCCCTATTGATTTTCTGACTCCAACTCCTTGCACATTTCATTATAATATTTTGCTTTGTCATCCCATGCTGCCTTTTGAAATCTTCTATTCAACTCTTTAGTATCTTGAATTCTTCCTTATTTTGGCTTCCCTGCGCTCCAGTGCAATTTTCAGAGTCTCTCCTGACATCCGTTTTGGTCTTCGCTTCCTTTTCTGTCAAATCAAATAACAAGAATCATATGATCTTAACAAAGACACATAAAAATGCATTTGACAAAATCCAATACACATCCCTATAGATACTCAGCAAAATAGGAGTAGAAGGGAATTTCGTCACCGTAGTGAAAAAGATGTATGCAAAACCAAGAGCCAATATCATTCTCAATTGTCATAGACTAACGGTATTTTCCATGTGAACAAGGACCAGGCAAGGATGTCCACTGTCACCACTTCTATTGAATATTGTATTGGAAGTACTTGCTAGGGAAGCATGACAAGAGAAGGAAACAAAAGTATCCAGATTGGCAAAGAGATGGTGAAACTGTCACTATATGCAGATGATATACACAAAAAAAACCCAAGAACTCCACAAAGAAATGAGGAGAGGTAATATGCCAATTTAGTAGAGTGGCAGGATATAAGGTCAATATACAAAAGTCAGTGGAATTCCTCCACAGTAACAAAGAGAATTCAGAGAAGGCAATTATGAAAGCAATACCATTTACAATAGTCAACCACAAACTGAGAAACTTGAACTGAATCTAACTAGAGACACAAAAGACCCATATGAAGAAAACTACAGAGCATTTCTGTGAGACACAATGTTGTTTTTTCATTGTTGTTGTTATGTGCCACTGAGTCGCTTGCGACTCGTAGCGACACTATGTACAAGAGCTCTAAACCCTGCTCTATCCTGTGGCAACCTCACTGTCTCTGACACAGCTACTCCAATTGCCCCAATCACCAAATCAATCCATCTCATTGAGTGTCTTTCTGTCCTGGCTGTACCTCCATCTGTCTCATTTGCAGTCTTCCTCTCCTCGCTGTCCCTCCACTCTCCCAAACATGATGTCCCTCTTCAAGGAATGGTTCCTTTTTGCAACATTCCCAAAGACCTAGAATGCGATCTATTCTGGAGAACGTTCCATGCACATTGGAGAAGAAGGTATACTGTGCTTTGGGGGGGTGCATTAGGCTACAAATATCTATGAGGTCTACTTGGTTTATTGTGTGCTTTAATTCTTCAGTATCTCTCTTGAGTTTTTTTTTCTGGTAGTTCTATCTTTTCTTGAGAGGAGTGTATTGAAGTCTCCAAGTACTATAGTAATGTTGTCTATTTCCTTTTTCAGGTTTGTTAATGTTTGTTTTATGTGTTTTGCAGGTCTTTCATTTGGTGTGTAGATATTTATTATTGCTATGTGATCTTGTTCTATTGACCCTTTTAGCATTATGTAGAGACCTTCCTTGTCCTTTGTGAGGGTTTTAAGATTGACATTTATTTTATTAGAGATTAATATCGCTACTCTTGCTTTTTTCTGGTTGCCATTTGCTTGGTATATTTTCCCCACCCTTTTATTTTTAGTCTTTATCTTCATTTTTCAGGTGTGTCTATTCTAGAGAACATATTAATGGATTTTGTTTTTTATCCAATCTACTACTCTGTTTCTCTTCAGCAGTGCATTTAAACCATTCACATTCAGTGTGACTATTGAAAGGCTAGGTTTTATTGCTATCATTGTATTGAGTTCTTTTTGGCATTGTTGCTAGTTACTTTGGACCATGCAGCTTTCTGTGGTATGTCTGTAAAAAAAGGCATCTCTGAGTTTTTCCTGCAATGCTGGTCTTGTTTTTACAAACTCTCTTCGTTTCTGCTCTCTGGGAATATCTTGATCTTTCCTTCATATTTGTTGGATAATTTTGCTGGGTAGAGTATTCTTGGTTGACAGTCCCAGTATCAACTTTGTTACCTAGTCTCTGTGAGCATCATGTTAATGTCGTCCCTTGTGGTGTGGCTATGTCTTCACAGTAGTAGGCTCACTCTTCATAGGTCCTTTGAAACAGAAATCCAATGTCTTCAGAAAGGTGATTCAATTTTTTGCTCCATATGCATATTTCTTGTCAGGCTCATCATGGAGAATGAGATGGGGTTCCCTTTTTCTGCCTAACTAAGCCAAGCTCATTCCTCTGTGGATCAGATGAAATATCAGTTTGAACTCAGAAGCTGGCTCATATGGGTGGAAGAGTCCTGCAGGAGAAGAAAAGGGGAAGCCTCTATTGGGGCAGGCTCTACCCCCATGTAATGATCTGTGGTCAGGTGTGCTGTTTTTCCTCAACAATTCAAGGACTTCTGCTGCGTCTTCACAATAGTCTGGAAAAAAACTTGAACATTCATTCTATCTCAAATGTCCAGCATGCTTGCCACTTTGCCTATAGATAAAATACTACAAAGGGTGTCAGGGGGAGGGTGGAATTAGAGGGATGAGGATGAGGGGTAGGATGTTAATCGTGGGGTTGTAGAATTCGATGTGTTGGTGGGGTGAAGGGAACTGGAAAGATCTTTTGTGAAAAACAATGTATTCAAGCTTTGTAAATAAATCAGAATAAAATTTTTAAAAAAGAAAAAAAGCTTGGATTACTTTTTTCAAGTTCGAGAAAATACAGTGGAAGATCCACTATGAGAGGGCAAAAGACTTCTCTCATCACAACCCTCCTGGAGAGAATAAAGGCTTTTCTTCTAAGTGCCTTTATGAAACCACAGAGCAAAAAAGTCTCAGCCACCAGGACAGTGAAAGGTGAATGAAAAGAGCTTAGCTCCCTGTACCATTAAGGATCTGTGTCCATGATGGGCAATCTCTGCTTTGGATTTGACACTTCATTCAGGGGACATTTCTCCTAATATTTATCATTACGAAGCATTACGCAAAAGGGTTTGTTGTTTCTTTGCTTGTTTTCACTTTATTTTTCTTAATTGTGATTTGAATGACTGTTTACAAAGCATACAGGTTTCTCAGTCATTCATATATATTTAATTTTACAAAAATAATTATAATAACCACAGTCTCTGATAATCCACATTTTCAAGAGGAAGATTATCTTTCCTTCACCTATCTTAATAAGTGTTCATTACCTTTTAATTATTTTTAAGAAATCCATTCTCCATTTTATTCCTCTTTCAGGAACTGTACTAGAATGATTCTGTGTATAAATATTTCTTTAAAATTTTAAATATTAGTAATTGCAATACTTGTTGGTTTTTGGCTGATTTTCACATAGCCTAATATCCTGTAGATTTGTCTATACCCTATAATTTTTTATGAATCCTTCATTGTTTTTCAGTGTTGCATATTACTTCATTGTGTGAATGTCTTTGTTTTTCAGACATCCATTCATTGATGGGCATGTGGGTTGCTTACATCTGTTTGCAATTTTGACATTGTTGTATTAAACGTGATTGTGTATAATATGTTCATGTTGCAGCTCTTATTTCATTAGTAGAGACAACTCACTGTGGGATTGTTGGACAATGGCATTACTATTTTAAAATTATTGAGGAAATACTAAACTGCTTTCTAGAGTGATTGCTTCATTTTCAATCCCCATCAGCAATGTGTTAGTGTCCATCTCAACACATTCTCCCCAGGATTTATTAACTGTCTAATCACTTGGCTCTACAATCAACACTCTTAGTATTAGTAGCCAGGAAATTAAAAGAGGAATTGCATTGGGAAAGTCTGCTGTCAAAGACCTCCCCAAAGTACTGTAGAGCAACGATGTCAGTCTGGAGACTAAGGTGGTGCCTGATACAGGCTGTGGTCTTTGCAATTACTGCTATGTATCAGAGAGCTGCACAACGACTAGGAATGACAGGAGAGTTGATACTCTGGAGCTATGGTGCTGGAGAAGAGTATTGAATATCCCATGGACTGCTAGGAGAACAAACAAATTTGTCCTGGAGAAGGAGAAGCTAGGCTGTTTCTTGGAGGTAAGGATTCTGAAGCTTCATCTGACATAGTTTGTACATATTGCAAGGTGGGATCAGTCTTTGGAGAAGGATGTCACACTTTGCAGGGTGGAAGGATGGCTCAGGACAGGAAGACCTCAATGAGATGGGTTGATTCAGTCACTGGGTAATGGGGATAGGTGTGTCAGAGACAATAATATTGGAAAGGAATAGAGCAGTGTTCAGGGCTGTTGTACATAGGGCTGCTATGAGTCGCAGGTGACTCAAGGGCACGTAACAAAAACAACAATCAAATCGAAGGGCAAGTTTTCAGAGAAACATCATTTCATTCATGGGTCTAAGGGGATAACTGGAGCCAAAGACTAATGCAGTACTGAGAACTATCAGTGGAGAAAAGATATTTTCTTAAACTAGAAGGAAGACCACATAAAGGAGTGGCCTAGCCTGGCCAGAGGAACAGTGTGCAGAGCAATGGGGAGGCAGGAGCTGTCTTTGAGGGGCTCTCATGTCCCATGATGACTGTGTGTGAGTCTGGACAGCAGCAGGCATTCATAGTCCACTCCTAAGGTCTCTGTAGATGGTCAACTGGGAGCCATGACCCTGACCTTCCATGAAGCGCTCAGCTGTAACCTTCTACATCTATAGAAACCGCAGACCAGCACTACCTCACCTCCCTGGTTGTCTGCAGGCAGAGATTGACTCAGGCAGGGCCTGGGGTGGGGATAGAAAACTGATATCCAACTCATTTGCATGTTTGGACCCTCCCTTCTCTCAGAGTATGAAGAGGGCATGGGGAGGTGAGGAAGCCCTACAGCAGTAGGTCAACAGAAGACAGACTCTAGGAAATCTCCACCATGGCCTGGGCCCCTCTCCTCTCCCTCCTCGCTCACTGCACAGGTGACTAGACTGGGGTCAGAAAAAAGGGGTCCTGAGAAGGCACATGGGATCTTGCGTTCCTGCCTCTTCAGGGTCACTATCTCTGTGTTTTCCCACTAACAGTGTCCTGGGCTCAGTCTGTGCTGACACAGCCACCCTCAGCGTCTGGGAACCTGGGCCAGCAGGTCACCATCTCCTGCACTGGGAGCAGTACCAACATTGGTGAAAACTATCTGCACTGGTACCAAGAGCTCCCAGGGACATCACCTAAACTGCTCATCTATGGTGATAACAAGCGACCCTCTAGCGTCACAGACAGATTCTCAGGTTTCAAATCTGGCAACACAGGCATCCTGACCATCACTGGGCTGCAGGCAGAGGATTGAGACTAATTATTACTGCCAGTCCTATGACAGCAGCCTGAGTGCTCACACAGTGCTCCAGGTCGGCAGGGAAGTGAGACAAGAACCCCTTTCTCATCTGTCAGGAGGGGAACACCCAGCTGCTCCTGTCAGATCCTTCAGGGGCTTCTGGTAGCTCTTGTGCTGCTGCCACCCAGGTCCAACTCCTCCACGGGACCACCTGCTGAAGGTCCCTCCTCTCTCAACCGTCATCACAGTCAGTAACTGATCTTTTTTTTTTTCCTGGCAAAGTGGCTCAGAGGGAAGAGAAAGTCCTATTCCCACCAGCTTGAAAAGTAAACTCTGCATTAAAGCCTGATGCTGGGTGGTGGGTTCAACTGTGACCCTCACAGGCTCCACTAATGACTAGGATATCCTGAGTCTCTGTCATCAGTTTTCCCTTTTTCTTGGAGCTTCCAGAACCATTTAATCCTTTAAGTGGCTTCAGTAAGATTCTCTAAATTTCTTTTTTTCTTCTTGTTCTGAATTTTTTATTGGTTTACATATTCATACTCATTTTGTTTTTATGAGTACTTTTTAATCCAATCATTAATATACATTATATTTTATATAATTAATTAATTACCATTGCTCTATGCCTATTATCATCCTGTCCCAGATTATTCTATATATGCGTGAGTGTTTGTGTGTGTAAGAGAGAGATACATATGTATGTCTGTGTATACCTCTATTTTCTTATGTGTGCAGGGAGATCTGTTAACCTAGTGGATAAGGAATTGTGTTGTCATCATGAAGGTATACAGTTCAAATCCTCCATATGCTCTATAGGAGGAAGTTGGGAAAAATCTCCTCTCAAACAATTCACAGACTAAAAAACTGAAAGGTCAGCTCTGTGTTGGTCCTGACTGGAAGGCAATGAGATAGGGTTGAGGGATAGACTGTCCATGAAAATGACACTGTGTATGGATAAATTCTACACATGAATTCTGGAAGACACGAGACTCTGGCATGTTTCTGGGAGATGAGTATTCACAGCAGATGGTGCTCCATTGTCCTGAGGCTCAGGTGTAGGCAGGTGCTTTCTGTGGAGACTCATCCCTGTGTCCTCTCTGGGTCTGGCAGAGTCTGCTGCACACAGGCATGTGTGGCCTATGCATCTGCTCCTCTCAGACTCCCACCCAGGACATCTAGAGCATCATGGCCAGTCTGCCTGAACTCAGACCACACTCAGTATAGAACCAGAGATCTGTCAGAGGGTGTGAGTCAGGGAGAGGGTGGGCTTGGATTTTCCTCAAGGGTACCTCCTCCCTAAACCAATATGGAGGGAATAACAGTGGCCTGGCACATCCTACCTCCAGGCCTGTGTCTTAGCAGGGCTACATCCAACATGGCCTGGGTCCCTCTTTTCATCTCTAGTTGCAAGAAGTAGGAACAAGTCTCAGAGATCTTGAGGTAACCACAGAATTTGTGTCAATCTTTTCAGTTCAGAGTCCAATAATGAATCCTTAGTTCTTCCCATCACTCATTAATACCTGTGTGTCCAGAGGCCTGCCGCAACCTGTGCTCCCTCAGCAGACCTCTGCATCATTCTCCCTGGGACAAACAACCAAGCTCACCTGGACACTTAGCAGTGGCTACAGTAACTACTGTGCTGACTGACCCCAGCGGAGGCCAAGGAAGGGCCCTGTGTTTGTGAGGCAGGTGGGTACCAGACATTTATCTGGGTCCATGGAAGATGGGATCCCTGGTTGCTTCTGAGGCTCTGGATATGGTTGATTAGGTTCCTAACCTATCCTGTGAGTTTCTGACTTAGTAGATAATTTTGTACCCATCTGTGAAAATCGTCTGTCTTTTCAAGTACTCCACCAGCACAGCAGTTTCCTCTGTGCTGTAAATTGTTTTTGGAAGCGTGTATAAAATATGTGATTTTGTACACATACTTGTGCAGCTTTTATCTCTCACCCATCTGAAGGATAGATAGATAGATAGATAGATGAGGTACTCACAGGTATCCTCAGAGTCCAATACAAACTACTCCTTTTCTGTTCTCCTCATTAAAAAATTAAAATAATTGTGAGCTACATTCACTATGAAACACTAAAATTTCCGCAGAGTTACAAGAATGTGTCCCTGACTCTGTAGAATCACACGTGTCTCCCATGGTCCCCACCTGACTTCCATGCCCTCCCCAAACCATCCAACACAGGATGTCAGGTCTTTCATGCTCTCTGTGTTTGAAGTTCAACAGATCATTTCCACAAACAGGTGCATGAGAATGCCTGGGCTTCCTCTGTTGCTGTAGCTTTGGAGGAGCTTCCATGTCCTGCAGAGTGAAACTTACATGTATAGGAGAGGAAACCCTTATTTCCTTGTTCAAATTATTTTTTTGGACAGTAAGACAGGAGATGACCCTCAGCCTTGAATAGCTGTGATTGCCTCAGATTTGGAAAATTTCACTAAGACAGAAAAGCTTAAATTTCAGTAGGGAAAGACAATCAATGAAATACATACATACCTATTTGTCTCAAAGATAATTGGGGCCATACTACCAGTTGTCTGTGAATTGGGGATAACAGTTTAGTGTTTCTGTGAGGCTCGAAGCGATGCCACCAGTGTTTCAAACACCATCAGGGCAATCAGGTGCAATGATTTCTGCGGAGCTTCCAAATCGGGAAGGGGAATTGGTATTCAATTTCTAAAATAAGAATTGGCCGATAAATCCTTATGAATAACAATGGAACATTGGTTGATTTGACTGGACTCAAATTGAGAAGAAACAGCTGCAAATATTTATAATGAATTGGAATATGGAATGTATAAAACATGAATCTAGGGAAATTAGAAGTAAGAACAACTTAAATAGAATGTACAGGGTCGCTATGAGACACATGAGCCTCGACGGCACTTAACAAAATAACGTCATCATAGAGAGACAGATTAGCTGGCCCAGTGGCCAGAAGGTGATGCTACCAAGCTGAAGGTGGGTGACTTTTAATCTGCGGCCCTATGTCCTGTCTTTCTTTGTTTTTGTTCAGACATTCCTCTAGGTCTTATAGCCCTGGTGTATACAAGTTGCCATACCGCGGTCACTTGTGGTTGCTGTGAGGTTGAACACTGTGACAGTGATGTGTCAAATGCTTTAATAGTTGGTAACCCAATGCGGTCAGAGAGTTGGGTGGAGCTCCCCTATGAAAACAAGCTTGGAAGGAGGAGTGGCATCCACTTCCATAATAGCTTGCCTCTGGAAATCTTATGAACCTGGAGAGAGGATGAAGGACACCCAAGCATTGAGGACTCTCCTTCATAGGGTCACTATGAGTCGCCTCGACCAGATGGCACTTAACAACAACAACAACAACAACAACATAAAATTGATATCCAAGGCATTGCTATTGTTGTTGTTGTTCAGTGCCGTCCAGTTGTAGGCGACTTATAGTGACCCTAGGAACAAAAGTCCTCGACACTTGAGTGTGCAACTTTTCATCCTTTATCCAGGTTCATAGGGTTTCCGGAGTCAAGCTATTTATGGAAGTGGATGCCACCCCTGCTTCCAAGCTTGTTTTAACCAAAGAGTGCCACCAAACACTGTCCACCATGGGTAACCGTTATCACATTTGACACATCAGTGTTACAGTGTTCAACTTCACAGCCACCACAAGTTACCTCTGTATGGCAAGTGGACACACCAGGGCCATATGACCTACAAGACCGTTTGAACAAAAACAATGAAAAAGAGGCCTTATGACCACGGATTAGAGTCACCCACCTTTGGCTTGGTAGCATCACTTTCTTTCCACTAGACCAACTGGTCTCTCTCTATGTGGTTCAGTGTCGTCGAGTTGTAGGCGACTCATAGCGACCCTATGAACGAAAAGTCCTCAGCACTTGTGTGCATGACTTTCATCCTTTTTCCAGGTTCATAGGGTTTCCGGAGACAAGCTATTAACTCATTTCATTTCAATGAGAGCTAACACATAGTTGGCCCTCTAGTAAATTTTCTGATGCTGTAATTTGCTTGGGGAGAAATTGCACATTTCCCTACAAAGAAGCCTGTGGATTTGAAAGACCTTTCTTTCAGGTATTAGTGAGTTTAAGTGTATTGTTGTTAAATGTCATTGTGTTGACTCATAGTGATAATATAAATAACAAATCAAAACCCTTTCTTATCCTGTCCCATTCTCAAAATCTGTGACACATTTGAGCCCATTGCTACAGTCATAATCCACCTGTTGAGGGTCTTCCTCTCCTTTATCACCCATCCACCTTCCCAGAAATGGATTTATATTTTTATAATCCTGAAATTGTTTTGTATTGGCCATCTGGAATTGAACAATCACATTGTCTGTTATTCTGTGAATGATAAACTAAAGAGAAATGGTGTTACGTTTTGCCAGTGACAAGAAATTGTGATGAAATTCAGTGTTGTGGATAACCCAATATCCATAAGTCTATAAGATCAAGTTTACATCCCAAGTACTAAAGCCAAGAATGGAGAAGTTAAGGAATTCTTCCAACCTTTTTAGTCTGGAAAGCATCAAATAAGCAATCAAATGCACTGCAGTACACAAGATCACAGCCAACATCAGATCCTGTAGCTTCATTATAATTGAGTCTCAACACTGCACACTAGCAATAGCTCAGTGACTTCTAATAACAACATACATGAGACCCGATGGCAGGTTGAAGACTTGTAGGCTTGCTTCTTAAGATTCATAAATCACATAATGTGAAGAGTGGAAAAGGAAGATACAGAAAAAATTTTGCCAGAATGTATCTTTATAATCTGCAGGCAGATCACATTATAGGGAAATTACTTTTACAGTTGTTTTAGTATATTTTACTACATTACATTGTGAATGGAGATAACACTGGATTAAATTCAAGTCACTTGTTTAGCATCAATGAGTATTTGGCCCAACCAATGGAATCCTAACCTAGCCGTGATAACATGCGAAATTCATGGCCACAAGAAACACAGTAGGAGGATGAAGTGAAGCCTATCTGAGCCAGTGAGGCATCCACTTCAAGCTCCAGGCTTAGAACAGGACTAAATTTACAGTGTCTCACTCATAACTCAGAGAATTCTAAGGTGTTCTAGAAAACTCATGTATTGATTTCTGCTGCAGTAAGCTAACACTGGAATAAAAGAAGTGAGAACATACAAGAAAAGGTATCAGCATCCATGACAATTAGAACAAAAGAGTAAGTAGATGTACAAACATCTAGTGTTTTCCATAAATATTTATCTATTCTTGCTCTTTTCAATAATGTCATCCTCTGGACTTCTACTGAAGATGGACAAGGACGTAAACAAGATTAGGGAAAAGAAGAACTTCAAAAAATCCAATTATCTTCTTGGAATAAAATTTCCCATAGCAGTAACATTGATCTCCTCCACTTCATCTCTTGTAAAGCAAGCCCTATTCAATAATGCACTTTCTCCACCTTAATCTTTCCATTCAATCTTCTCTAAAACAGAATCTCTTTTCTCTTTCACAACTTCATATCTCATCTTTTTGAAATCTTGTGTTTTGTCTGCCCATCTTCCGGTCCCAGGAACCTGTGTAGATTTCACTGACTCAAGTAGGAAGCTTGTTGAATGGACAAAAACTAAAAGTCTTTTTTGGTTTCTCTAAAGCTTGTTCTGTCAACCCTTGCCTTTTTGTTGAGTTTTACACACTTATTTCCTAAAATCACTATTCTCAGGAATTTTCTTGTCCATCTATCTCTGTCATACTTTCCAAAAGTGTCATGTGGAGTTTTTTCTTCGTTCTCAGTATCTCAGCCTCCCCTTGTGACTCCACTAACTTTCATCCCTCCTCAGACTCCTGAGTGTGACAGTGGTCTGAGTGGTTCCCTGTGCTGCCACTGCTGGTGGTACAAAAGGAGGGTCCCAGTATAGCTTCCATGAGTATGGTCCCTTATGAGGTCTGTCTCCAAGCTGGTGAGAAACTATTAGATAGATCTGGCAAAACACCCTACCCAGTATTGAAGTGAACACAGGTGTGTGCTGTATAAGTATTTGCCACCTTCAGATGTGTCTCAGTGTAAGAGACACATTTTCTGGCCAAGGTAGAGTGTTTGTCCTAGGAATGGAAGTCAGCTCTGGACCTCAAATGTCTCTGACACAGACTCAGCATGAACAGGCCCCACAGGAAGAGCCCATGGACGGAAAGAGTCAACAACCAGCCTCTTCTTGTATGGAAGCAAATACTTAACCGAGGGGAAATTGTGACCATTAAACTGAAAAGACACATTCACAGATCTTCAAAGAAGTCACAGAAAGCAGAAAACAATAATGAAAGTGTATTTTTAAAAATAAGTTTCTACTCAAGGTGAAAGAAAAAGGTTTGATTGTAATTTAATATATTAATCTGCTATAATTAATATTATAGAACAAAATGTCTATGAATGCTATTGAATGAAAACAATGTATGATCTTGATTTATGGCCCTTCTAAAATAATAAAATATAAGGGGAAAAAAGATCAAGAATTATAGATAAAGTTGTTGTTATGTGCTGTTGGTTTGGAACCATAACTAACCCTCTAAGATGTTTTCAGAGGGTATAATAACTTTGTTTTTTACTGTCATATTGAATAAGAATAATTTAATTACTTGTTATTTTTTAAATTGTTATTTTAATGAAAGTTTACAGAAGAGTTAGATTTTCATTTATTCAGTATTTAACATTTTTCTCCCAACACCTCTAGTTCACTTTTTTAAAAAAGCAATATTCATTCATTGTTTCATAATTTCTTCCCTCTCCCCAGAATAAGAGTTTTTAGGAGAAAATTCACCTCAGTCGTGACTTGGTGGAGATTCAATGGAGCCATGAACAGAGGCAGTGCTGAGGACACTCAATAGTTATAAAATACTTCCCTGAGCTACTGAGGACTTCACATAAAGGAGTGGCCTGACCTGACCTGAATGAAGAGCAGTGGACAGAGCAGCAGGGAGACAGGAGCTGTCTCTTAGGGGCTCTCCTATCCATGCCAAATCATGGCTGTGTCTGAGTTTGGCCAGCAGGGGGTACTCATGTTCCATTTCTGAGCCATCTGTGGGTGATTATAGCTGGGAACCAGGACCCTGACCCAGTGCTCTCAGCTGTGACCTTCTACACCCACAGAAACTACACACACCAGCACTGCCCCATCTCCCTGGCTGTCCTCAGGCACAGAAGCTTGACTCAGGTAAGGGTCAGAAAACTGAGATTAAACTCATTTGCATGGATGGACCCTCCCTTCTCTCAGAGTTTGAAGAGGGGATGGAGAGAGGAGGAAGCCCTGCAGCAGCAGGAGGTCACCAGAAGACAGGACTCAGGGAAATCTCCACCATGGCCTGGGCCCCTCTCCTACTCTTCCTCCTCACTCACTTCACAGGTGACTAGATTGGTGTCAGGGGAAGGGGTCCTGAAAAGTTATATATGTCCCTGCTTTCTCTTCCTGCCTCTAGACTCCAGTGTCATCATCTCTGTGTCTCTCCACTTGCAGGATCCTGGGCCCAGTCTGTGCTGACTCAGCCACCCTCAATGTCTGGGAACCTGGGTGAGAGGGTCACCCTCTCCTGCGCTGGGAGCAGCACCAACATTGGGGGAAGATATGCAAACTGGTACCAACAGCTCCCAGGAACATTTCCTAAACCCCTCATCTATGATAATAACAAGCGACCCTCAGGGATCCCAGACAGATTCTCAGGTTCCAAGTCTGGCAACTCAGCCTCCCTGACCATCACTGGGCTTCAGGCAGAGGATGAGGCTCATTATTTCTGCCAGTCCTATGATGACAGCCTGGGTGATCGCACAGTGCTCCAGGCCTGCAGGGAAGTAAGACAAGAACCCCATTCTCATCTATTAGGAGGGGAACACCCATATGCTCCTCTAAAGCCCTGCTGTGTGTGTGTGTGTGTGTGTGTGTGTGTGTGTGTGTGTTTGTGTGTGGCTTCTGCAGCATGTGCAGCTGCCCCCCTTGCCCATCTGCACCATGAGGACCACCACCCATGAGGCCTGTGGTCTCTCTTCTGTTCCCAGAGTCACTCACTTACATTTATTTCAAGAAAAGTGTCTGAGGACAGAGAATCTTTCTTCTTTATTCTGGGGAAACAAACTTTTTTTTTTAAATAGCTGCATCCTTTAACAGCAGTAATACAATTATTGCATTAAGAGACCCAGGAACAAAAGACAAAATAAGAGACCACAGGAGACAGGACAGGGGATGCTCCGAAAGACTGATACCAACTACTAAACGGGGGTGGGAAAGTCATTGTAAAACTACAGTACAGTTATAAACATATTTGTACCATCAATTCTCAGCCCTGATATCTTAAAAGACTTTTTTTGTTACAATTCTGGTTAGAGATAATTTTCCCCCTTTAAATGCTCTGGGTGATGCCAAATCAGAATTACGGTGAATTCGTTGTCCCCAGGAAGCTCTTGGGTGAAATTACAGGAGAAGAGTTCCAGCTTCTACTTCATTCATAGGTTCCAGTCGCTTTGTGTTTTGTTTTGTTGTTTTTGTGTGTTTTTTTTTTAAAGTAGTTCATAATTTTTTACAAAATAAAAGCTCAGAATTGGGGAAGGGTGGGAGAGCTAACAGAATACCTGCAAATTGGACTCTTTTTTTTTTTAATGTAAATTTACACTTTGGACTTCCATTTATTCATTTTTGCATTTTTCTCCTGCCCACCCGTCCCCACCCCGTACACTCCTCTCATTGAAGAGT